>NC_057862.1:69053609-69313609 GCF_019393635.1 Dromiciops gliroides
AGAGAGCATTACAAAGTGTAAAATGGATAATTTTGATAATATTAAATTAAAATGCTTTTCCATAAACAAAATCAGTGCAACCAAGATTAGAAGGAAAGCAGAAAGCTGGAAAACAATTTTTACAGCAAGTTTCTCTGATGAACACCTGAATCAAATGCATAAAAATAACAAGCCATTCCCCAACTAACAGTCAAAGGATATGAACAGGCATTTTTCAGATGAAGAAATCAAAGTTATCCATAGTGATAGGAAATTCTCTAAATCTGAAGTATTAACCTCACACCTATCAGGTTAGCTGATATGACAGAAAAGGAAAATGATAAATGTTGAAGATGATGTGGGAAAATTGGGACAGTGATGTGTGTAATTTAAGATTCTAAATGTGGATTCTAATCTGTTCCCCCAGTTTTGGGGGAAACTGACTAAAATCACTGATAAAACGAGTTTAGGTTTTTAAGGGTTCATTGAAAAATAGAAAGAAAAAGATTGAGAACAGAATTCCAACAGCCTGGCATTCCTATATTTCCTCAAATTTCCTGTGAAGTCCTCTGCCACCACCACCACCATCAAGTCAGGAACCCAAAAGAGCGAGAGCTCTCCGCGCAGGTCCTCTTTCCTCCTTCCTGTCTCCTCCCAGAAAATAGGAGGCTCCTCAAGTTGATTGGCTGGTAGCCTTGATAGACAGCACCCATGAGCAAACGTCACTTCCTGACACCAAGGAAAAGCCACATGGCCTTGCCCTCTGAGGCATTTTCCTCATGGCGGAGCTTTCCCGCAGCAAGTCTCCAGTAGGTGGCATCATTCCAATCATTACAGTTGCATTGTTAGTGGAGTTGTGAACTGATTCAACTGTTTTGGAGAACAATTTGTAACTATGCCCGAAGGGCAATAAAACTGCATATCCTTTGATCCAGCAAATACCACTTTTAGGTTTATATCATAAAGAGATCATAAAAAAGGGAAAAGATATTTATAGCAACTTGGTGGCAACAAATTAGAAATTATGGGAATGCACATCAGTTGGGGAATGACCGAACAAGTAGTATATGAATTGTTACGGCTAAAATTCTAGCTAGTCTATCTAAAATATCTAATGAGTGGTCACCAATAAATTATTAGCTTTAGCAAGAGTTAGACTTTTAAGCATTTATTAAGGAGAATAAGAATTTGGTAAAGAGAGAGAGAAAGGCCTACATTCATCTATCTGTTAAAGAGAGAGAGCGAGACAGAGCACCAGGCTCCCCCTTCTTCCTCCCACCAGCCAACGTCACTTCCTGACGCCAAAGAAAAGACACATGGTCTTGCCCTCAGAGACGTTCACCTCATTTCTACAGTAAGTCTCCAGCAGGTGGCATCATTCCAATCGTTACAGAATGTAATGGAATACTTACTGTGCTGTAAGAAATGATGAGCAGGATGATTTCAGAAAAACCTAGAAGGACTTACAGGAACTGATACTAAGTAAAATGAGGAGAACCAGGAAAAAGTTGTACACAATAATTAGCAACATTGGGTGATTATCAACTGTGAATGATTTAACTCTTCTTAGCAGCACAACGGTCCAAGATAATTAGAAAGTACTCATGATGGAAAATGCTTTCCACTTCCAAATAAAGAATTAATGGACTCTAAATGCAATTCAAAACATACTTTTTTTACTTAATTTTTTTTCCTTTTGCTCTCTTTCTTCTTTTACAACTGTGATACTAATATGTTTTACATGATTGTACATATATAACCTATATCAAATTGCTTAACATTTTAGGAAGAGGGGAAGGAGGGTGGGAGAAAGATGTGGAACTCAAAATTTTGTACAAATGAATGCTAAAAGTTGTTTTCATATACAATTGGGGGGAAAGAAAATACTATTTTTTTTTAAAAGAAAACATCACTGTCCCTGCCAGTCCCCTGGTATCCTTTGACTCTTCCTTCTTCTGCATATCAAGGCAGTTTCCAGGTCCTAATTCCACTCCCACAAGATCTTGCACATTTCTCAGCCACTAACCTAGTTTATAACCTCATGACCATTTGTCTAAACTAGTACAGTAATTTCCTAATTGGTCTCCCTGCTTTTTAAATTTTAATTAGTTAAGTAAATTTGGTTTTGATTAATTCTTTCACTGAACTCTCAAATCAGTATTCATTTGACAGGTCTTACCGATGCAACTTCCATGTTGGAAGTCCTGAGTATAAAATACAAATCCCTTTAGCATGTTATTTAAGCTGCTCTCTTTTCTCCATCTAACTACTGGCTCTTTGCCTACTCCCTGCAGACATTTCCATATCTCCCTCACTTCCATCCCCACTATTATCCTATACATTCTGCTTTTTGTGGCTAAACTCTTTGAAAAAGCCATCTATGCAGGTACCTTTTCTTTCTCTCTTCTCAATCTCTTTTAACCTTTAACATTTGACTTCTGATCTCATTTCACAGAAACTGCTTTCCCAAAGTTATTAGTGATCTTTTCATTTCTAAACCCAATGAATGGCCTTTTCTCAATTCTCACTCTTGATCTCTTTGCAGCTTCTGACAATTTATTCCTCCCTTCCCCTTGATACTCTCTTCTTTCTAGGTTTTCAAGACACCCCCCTCTCCTGATTCTCCTGTCTATCAGACTATTCCACTGTCTCCTTTGCTTGGGGTTCATCTGCATTTCACCCTCTAACTATAGACATACCACAAGACTCCATCCTGGCCCCTCTTTTCTTTTCATTCTGTACTGCTTCACTTAGTGATCTCACCATCTTCCATGGGTTCAGTTGCCATCTCTGTCACTGATAATTCTTGCCCTAACCTCTCTGCTTTGTGACTCCAACTGCCCTTCAGACATTTTGAAATGTATGTCCAGTAGACAATTTAAACTCAATATATCCACCACAGAACTCTCCCGTACTCCTACCTTCCCTATTTCTGTAGAGGACAGCTTCGTCCTTCCAGTCCCTCAGGCTTCTAACCTTGGTTATTTGCTATCTCTCAACGCTTTCTACAATCTGTTGCTGAGGCCTGTGAATTTTACCTTTGTAATAGCTCTCTAGTATGTCCCCTTCTCTCCTCTATTACTGCCACTACTCTGATACTAGCCTCTTGCTAAAATTATTGTAACAGTTTCCTCCTAATTGTGTCACTGTCTCATCTTTTCTGCCACGTAATCCATCTTACAGACTGTTATTATAATTTTCCTTAATCACAGATCTAAACAACTCATTCCCCTACTCAGTCAACTCCAATGTCTTCCTATTTTATTTTGAATAAAATATAAACTCTTCTCTTTTACTTATAAAACCTGGACCCCTAACTTTATAGCTTTATTAGACGTTACCCCTTTCCTACTCTGTGTTCTAGCCAAATTGACCTTCTTACTCTTCCTCACACCTGTTATGTTATCTCCCATCTTTTTGCCCTTGCAATGTCTGTCCCCCATACTTGGAATGAATTCCTTTCTTACCCCTGCTTCAAAGTTCTTCTCTTCCTTTTACAGTGTAGCTCATGAATCATTTTTTTTAAAATATATCTAAAGCTTTTTCTGATCTTCATACCTGCTTAGTGCCCTCTCTCCCAAATTATGATGTATTTAACTACTTTGTGTATGGGGGAGGTATATATGTATATGTTAACTTTACATTGTACATCTTTTTACATATATTTGTTGTCTTTACCCATTAGAATATAAAATCATTGCAAGTAGGGTTGGTTTCATTCTTTGGCATTATTTCCTCAGGATATAGCAAAGTACTTTGTACATAGTAAGCACTTCATAAATAGTTGTCAATTGGTCTTAGAGCCTTTGTTTACTCATCTTTAAATGAGAGTATCAAGCTCAGGGTTGTTTCGAGGCTTAGTTGAGTTAATACATACAAATCACTTAGCAAATTTGAATATTTTATGTAATTGACAGTTATTATTATCACAGCAAGGACAGGAGAATGTATGCAGAATGAAAGGTGTACGCGTGGAACTGTGTCAGTGATACCAGTAGGACTACAGTGGTAATGATTGTAAGATACTATGCCTTGGAAGGAGGACGTTTTCTGTAGATGGTGGCGTCAGAAGCCAAGTTTCTTAGGTTTGAAATTTAAGTGGTAGTAGTGGGTTCTTTTTAGAAGTTTAGCAATAAAAAAAGAGAGAGAATAAATGTGAGACATAGCAAGGGCTATACAAGATCAAGAAAGGTTAATTAAAATAGGAGAGACCTGATCATGATTGGAGGAAATGCAGAGGAGTCAGGCAAGAGGTTAGGTTGAAGATGAACAAGATGATTGTGGAACAGGGCCTTGAAGAATGAGGGGAATGGGAATAAAAAGAAAACTAAGAGATGATTCTTTTTGAGACAGGATGACCATCTTACCCTCTGAGACTGGAACAAGTAAGAGTGAGGATCAGTGAGGACATAAAGAATTTTGAGATGTGAAAGATGAGAGATGAAGTTTAAGATGATCATATAGATGCTTTATTAGTCATTGCATTTCTTTTTTGTTTATTAATTTTTACATATCTGAAATAGCACAATTTAGTAACTTGATAGACCTGCAAGCTTATTGCTATAGAAACTCCCTTCAGTGATTCAAATTACAATCCATCCATGCCTTCTCATCCAGTGTGAGTCATGTTAAGGTCCTCACATAATCACTGGGACAAAAAAGGGCTTCCTATCCCCTTTCTGGAACTCTTTATTGTATTTTTCTCAAATAGTAAATAAACGTAATTTCTATCCTAATTTTTATTTTTTTCCAGACGTTGTCCATTGGAGTACTCGATATATTTGGATTTGAAGATTATGAAAGCAACAGCTTTGAACAATTCTGTATTAACTTTGCTAATGAACGTTTACAGCACTACTTTAATCAACATATCTTTAAACTGGAGCAGGTAAGTGCCAAAATGGATGGTATTCTATATAAGATGCACTCTTGTCTTAAATTCTAGATTCCCTAAGTTTCAGTTTCTTTCTTTTGTGCTAACACAGTTTCAAATTAAAGCAACTTATAAAAATAACATTTTTTAAAATCTGTTTCTCGTAGATAATTTTATATGCAAAATCATGCTTGGTGCCCAAAATGGAACTAACAGTGTTTTGAACAATCACTATTTGTTTCCTTGCATAAATTAATTTTTCTCTTATTTTTATTAATATCTTTGATTTTTACGTGACATGCATTTCTAAATTTGTTCTTCCTTTCCCCCTACTAAATGAGTTTTGCCTTATAATACAGTTTTAAAAAGAAGAAAAAAATAAAAGCAGGTCAGCCAAACCAAACTGGAATGTGTCTGAGAGTACAGACAAGATTGCATACTCATTCACTCTCACCTCTGTAGTTAAAGAAGGGAAGTGAATTTTCTGAACTTCTCTTCAGGATCTTCTTTTCTGTTCTTTGCTTATATTGTAATTGTGTATGTTACTTCCTGGCTTTACTCCATTTTGCATCATTTCACATGCATCTTTCCACGAATCTCTGAATTCTTCATATGTATTGTCTCTTATGTCAAAGTTATATGTATTACATTCACATGCCACAGTTTTAATTGTTCCCCAATTCCAGTTCTCCACTATAACAATAAGTACAGCTACAGATATTTGGGTACAGGACCTTTCTTTTTGTCTTAGCTTCATTGGTCTAAATTTGAATGACATTTTTATTCAGTACCATGTTATTACTATCGTCTGAATCATTGTGTTACAGGTCAGAAATGTATTGATGTTCACTGTCTACTGAGATCTCCAGAATAGATCAGGATCTCTGGACTCTATCTTCTAACTTGTCCACCACCCTAACTATATTCTCTAACTTGTCCTCTGCCCCCACATCCAACCAAGTAGAAGCCCTCCTTTGTAACAAATATGTATAGTTCAGAAAACAAAACACATTGGGCCATGTCTTTAATTGCTTATCTTGTTTCTCTAGCTCATTACATCTCTTCTAAGAGCTGGAAAGTGTATTTCAGTATCAGTCCTAATAAATCATTATTGAGTTCTGAGGTGTTTCTGTTATCCTGCATGTTAATATTTTTGTCATCATCTAAATTGCTTCTTTGGTTTAGCTCATTTTATTCTGTTTCATTTAGTAAAAGTTTTCTCATTTTTCACTGAATCTGTCATATTTATTGTTTCATATGGTATAATTTTCTTTTATATCAAAATACCACCAAATAAACCAAATAAGGGATACCTGTTTTGTTTTTACTTCTTTGCTAATACAAAAAGTGCAACTATGAATGTTTATATATGTATTGTACTGAGTAATACAATATGAAATGTATTATATATTACATTGTATATAATATTGATTATGTGTCTCCTTTCTGTCCTTCCTTGAATCTCCTTGGGATATATGCCTAATAGTATACTGTGTCATCAGATTTATACATTTTCTTAACTTTTTGACTATAGTTCTAATTGATTTCCAGAATGGTTTAACCAATTCACAACTCAACCAACAACGAATTAGTGTGACTGTTCTCCCATAACCCTTCCTACAATTGCTGTTTTCCTTTTTTCATTGTCTTTGTTAATCTTTTAAATAGAAAGTAGAACCTCATAGTTACTTCAATTTACATTTCTCTACTTATTTGTATGAGAGAAAAGACCATATTTGGATTCTTCTCAGGGCAGAGAGTGAGTCTGGTTTCAGGCCCTACAGCTTTGTTGCCCAAACCTCCCAGTAGGGGACCTCCTGACACTTGAGAAGCTGAGGCTCCTGGGCCTTAGGCCCAAGCAGGGCCTGAAGTGGGGCCTGGGTTTTGTGGGAGTCGGGCTGGGCTGAGAATTTACCTTGAGGTGCCTGAGGTGATTACCACGTGACTTGGAGCTCAAGGTTACATTTATGCAAGCACTGTTTAACAGGGAATGGGGACATTCTTACTCCAGCATAGGGTTGTGGCCTAAGGCCATAATCTGATTGGTCGATAAAGGGAACAATCTGATTGGTCAAACCCCATATCAGGTTTTCTTTCTTGAAGAGTTATGTTGGTTAACCCAGCATTGTTCTGAAGAGGAGCCTACACTCTTGCCCAGAATAGGTTATGGCCTGGTATCATAGTTTGTAAAATCTGGTTGTTCGACTGATACCACCTGACTATTTTCTAGCACTGTGATTGGTCCACTCGATACAATCTAATTGGTTGTTATTGTTATGCCATATGTTGATAGGGGGGAAGTATGTAAATGAGGAATAGTAAAATGCCTTAATGTGATTGGTCAGAGGGGACCCCTTGAGGGGTATAAATAGAGGTGAGGGACCTCACTTCAGTACATTCTCGGCCACATTCAGAAGAGTGCCCATGTTTGGGAAGATGGCCCCTGACTGCTGCTTCCTTGGATTCTTTGAGCAGTGACCTGCTAGCAAAACTCAAGCTTCAACACTAGGGCTACCAGAGCTGTTTAACACTATTTGAGCTGTTAGCTGTGTTTCTGACACTTATTTTGAGCATTCTTTCATCTTTCACCTTTTGATGTTGGAGTTTTCTTGTGACTACTCTTTGACCAATCCTCTTTTTATAAAAACTTTTTTTAATTAACAAAAATATGTTTTCTTTACTTCCTACCTCCTTCTACCCCTATTAGAGAAGAAAATAGAAAAATAATAATTCTTATGTCAGGTGTACTCAGATAAAACATTTTTTCATATTGACCTCATCCCAAAATATATATCTCTCATTTTCCTTTTTGAGCCCATCACCTCTTTGTCCTAAAGTAGACATCCATGCCACCATAATAGCTCTTTACATCAGGTTTTTGTGTTGGGAGCTTTGCTTGTTCATTCTTATAGCCTACTTCCTGACTTCATGCTTGATGTTAGAGCTGACTTCTGCCATATTTTTTGACAGATGTTCTATGCTGGTCCTGTTTCTGCTTTCTTGGAGTATTGAGTGTAATGTTTTTTCTAGGATTTTGGGGACAAGCGTGGGATTTGCAAACTTTCATTGTTCCCAAATTGATCTGATACAGAGCAAAGTCTGACTGCTGCCCCCTTGGTTTGAGCTCTGCAAGTTTCTTGTCTAGGTTTGGTCAAAACAACAAAGAATGCTACTGGACTTGGCCCATATCATTCAGCTAGAAAATTCTGTGGGTTCAGAGTGACAAAACTATAGGCTTCTCTTTGGTTCAGGATTCCTGCTGTGGTTATTCTTCCATAGGCTTGGTAAAGATGCTGTGCCTGAGATTCCACTCTACTCCTGGAATTTGAGCCAAACCACCACTGCTAATGGTTTCTGAACTTCCTCATTTCTCAGGAAACTAGGCAGGACCTCCTTGTCTGGGAATCTCATCCCTGTGGGCAGGTCCCTTTCTCATTCTGCCCTAAATCTCTGACCCACAACTAAATAATGGGCAATAGTGCTCTCAGTTAGCACCAACCCCTGTCACAGTGACTTAGGATGTGTCTAGGGATGCTCTGGTATGAGTCTGGGGCCTACTCTTGCCCTAGTGCACAACCTCCCCCCAGGTGTTGGAATCCTCAGCATGTTGTTCTCCTTTCTCAACCAGTCCCTAGTCTGTCTACCTATGCTGACCTGGACAGAACAGAGGACTTCCTCAGAAGATTTTCTGTATGCTCCCATTAGGATTCAATCTGGTTTCCTAGATCTAGTGGAGGAATTTTGTGGATAGAAGCTCAGCTGTATTGTTTCCTCTTAGTCTATCATCTTGACTCCTTTTGTATTATCATTTGTATTATCATTTCAAAATGACTACTCTGTTTTGGCCTTCTTTATCAGAAATATTTTGAGATTTTCTTTTTCCTTTAAGTTCTTTCTTTTCTCCTATAGTATTATCCTCCATTTTATTTGTGAGCCTTTTTCTTATGGCAGCAGTTGCCATGCCAAATCTTGCATGATACTGTGTCATTTGAAATTATATGGGGGTGCCTATTTCTGTCCCAAGTTTTAGGGAACTTAGCTGGGGTTTTTAATATATTGCTACTTATAAATTAGAGGCTTTAGAATCAGTTTTGGGCATTAAGCTTTTATTAAAGCATATTAAATATTAGTAAAGAGAGAGCACATGGTTCAAAAAGTTCAGAAGGGAAAGAAAAAGGGCCACATGGCTGCTCCTTCTGAGTCCCAGGGCAAGAGAGCATGTGTGAGTGTCACTTCCACACTGCTCCAAGCTAATTGGCCATCATCATTCAAATCTATTGATTTACTGGACTTGAGGGTGAAATTCTCCTGACTCTGGACTAGTCTTAAATGTCAGGCTAGGCTCTCTGGGTCCCCCAGAACCCCATTATTTTCTCACAAAACTTAGCATACTTCTTTGATAATTGAACAATTTCATTTTGGCTACTTGTAGTATTTTTTCTTTGACCATCAAAGTCAGGATTTTGGTCATGAATTTACTGAAATTTTTCATTTAGGGGTTTCTTTAAGGGAGTGACAGGTGGATTCTTTGTATTTTCACTTTGCCCTTTGGTTCTACTAGATCTGGATATTTTTAAATTTATGACGTCTTGAAATATGCTATACTGTCTTTTTTTTGGCGGGGGGAGAGCAATGAGGGTTAAGTGACTTGCCCAGGGTCACAGAGCTAGTAAGTGTCAAGTGTCTGAGGCTGGATTTGAACTCAGGTCCTCCTGAATCCAAGGCCAGTGCTTTATCCAACAAGCCACCTAACTGCCCCCCATACTGTCTTTTTTTAAGGAATAAGGAAGTTTCATGATTTTCAGGTTGTTCAGTGACTCTTAGATTGACTCTCCTTGACCTATTTTTTCCAGGTCAGTTGTTGTTTTTTTAAATAGTGGATATCTTATATTTTCTTTTTTGTTTTTATCTTTTAGTTTTAAATATTTCTTGTCTTAGGAAGTCATTGCTTTCTTTTTGGTTCATTCTGATTTTCCAGGAGTTCAATTCTTGGGTTAGATTTTATTACTGTTTATTCTAAACTATTAATTCACCTTGTTCTCCTTTCTAGCTTTCATTTATTTTAATATTACATTTTCTATCTCTTGTTCATTTCTTCCAGGTACTCTTGTAGTCCTTGTGGCTAGATCATTTCTTTTCACCGAGGCTCTGCTGGAACTTGTTATAAAGTTATTCTTTTCTTCTGAATTTTCCTATTGCGCTTCTCTCAGTCCAAGGTATTTCTTCATTGTGTTGAGTGTTTTCTTCTTTATAGTCATATCTCCAGCCTTAGTTTCTGCATTAGGACTTTATTTGGGGGTTAGAAGTTGTTCTCTTCTGTACTCTTGGATGCTATTGTCAGGCCCTGGTTGGACCTGGATGTGATGACTGAACTAGGTCCTACCATCTGCAGGAATTCCTGGGTTTTGGCTGAGACTCCTATTGATTTGACTTAGGTTCAAGCTTTTTGCTCCTTCTCATGTCTCTTCCTCATTCAGTAAGATGTCTAGAGTTGTCTCTTTCCTTTGCTAAGATTGTGACAGGCTCCAATCAAATATTGTTGATTGTAATAGTAGGAAGCTCCCTGTAAGACACCAGATGCTTTACTTCCCAGATGCTACCCTGACTTTTTCTTTTGCTGTGCCTCCTTTGTGGCTTGAGTACTGGGTTCCCAAGTAATAGTCTAGCTTTACCTCTTCCTCTCATTCAGTCTGGGCTGCCTGGGCTCTTTATTGGATGTGGGCTGCCTGGGCATCGGTCTGCCCCTGTTTTGTAGAGAAGCCCAGTTCTTAACCATCTTCCTTGATTTAACTGTTCTTTTATTCCTTCGATTAATGTTGCTCAAATTGTGTTTCTCATTTGAGCCAACTTGCATTTTCATTGTGTTAGAGATCATTTAGACAACCAGTCTGTACATCCACCTTTAGGATTTCTTTCCTCTAATTTCTTTGCTTTTCAAGACTTTTCGGTAACATTTTATTGTTATTGTTGTTTGTTATTTCATTGCTTTCATCTTCATTCAATGGAGTCTATATTAAAAAATCCCCAGTACAAGTCATTCCATTATTCTTTTATGTTTAATATTCTTCAGATTGCTATGTAGGTTGAAAAATGACTAGATTTAGTAATTGAATAAAAGCATTTGAATTTAAGTTCATCTTCTGTAGTTTCATTGAAAATATCTTCATGCTAGTTCTTGTAGCATACAGGGTAACAGGAATGATAGGTACTTCATCTTGTTTCTACATGATATTGACTTCTTGCTCTAGGCCTCTGTATTTTGGAAGGTTTTTATTCAGTCTAGTTTAGAGCTTAGAATTATTTGATACTGCAACATCTGCTAAAAAGTCATTGTTAAATTTTTATGGATTACATATAGACATATATAATCTTCACGAGCAAAACAAAACAACACCCCACTAACACACTCCCTTACAAATGTAGTAGAATAGTGTTATAATAGAAAAAATTATAAAAGATATCATTTCAGAGAAACCTGAAAGGACTTAGATGAACTGGCGCAGAGTAAGATGAGGAAAAGTAGGAGAATAAATTATGCAATAACAACTACATTGTAAAAATAAAAAATTTTGAAAGACTAACTTTGATCAGCCATGATTCCAGAGGATTGATAATAAAATGCTACCTATCTCCTGACAGAGAGGAAATGGACTAATAGACACATTTTCAGCCATGTCCAGTATGGGAATTTATTTTGCTTAACTATATATATATATATATATATATATATATATATATATATATTTGTTATAAAAGTTTTGTTGATTGTTTTTTCTAGTGAGGAATGGAAGAAAAACCCAAATGCTTGCTAATAATTAAATGTTTTTAAAAGTTTTTAAAAAGTTTTTATGGTTCTCTGTTATGTGGGTGATTGTGGGCAACAATATTGTCTATGATATATATATATATACATGTTTGTTTGTCAGGGATATTTTGAGATCGTTATAGTAGAGGCATTTATCATTTGTTAGTTTATTAAAAACAGCAAAGCTTTAAAAAGGGGGGGGCAGCTAGATGGCGCAGTGGTTAAAGCACTGGCCCTGGATTCAGGAGTACCTGGGTTCAAATCCAGCCTCAGACACTTGACACTTACTAGCTGTGTGACCCTGGGCAAGTCACTTAATCCCCATTGCCTGCAAAAAAAAAAACGAAAACAGCAAGCTTTCTTTGCATCCCAGGGCTTACCACATAGTAGGTGCTTAATAAATGTTTATTAATTGATTGATAAGTCACGTAAATTCACTCTCTTCTACAAACTTACTTGTAAAGAGGGAGACAACAGTAAAGAGAAAAAATACAAGGAAACAGGATAGAGAAATACATAACAAATTATTATAACTGTGAATGGGATAAACTCAATAAAGCAAGAGTATAGATGAATAGATTAGAAAACAAAAAGCAACAATATGTTGTTTACAGGTATAATTGAAACACAAAATTTCACAGAAGGTTAAAATGAGGGTCTAAGGCAAAACCCAATACACTTCAACTGAATTTAAAAGAGCAGAGGTAGTAGTCATAATTTCAGATAAGACTATATAAATATAGGAAAAATAAAAAGAGGTAAGAAAATTAAATTGTGCTCAACAACACTATAGATAATGAAAAATATCAATATTTAATATATGTACACCCAATAAAATGGCATCTAAATACTTAAAGGCAAATCAAATTGAATTGGAGTGAGAAACAGGTAGTAAAAATATAATAGTGGGAGACCTTAATGTACCCTTTTTTAAATGACACAAATCTAACAGTGATAAATATGAAAGAACTTAAAAACCTGAAGAGAACTTGAGAAAAATGAGACGTGATAGATTCCTGGTAATTAGTAAATGAAACTAGTAAGGAATTTGTACAAAAAATCACCATTTATATATATGCATGTATATATGTGTGTGTATATATATGTATGTATATATGCGTGTATATATATATATATATACACACACATATACACATATATACTTATATATCTCACCACAGTATATAGAAAAGCAGAAATGCTATATCTTTTACTAATGATAATACAGTAAACATTTTATTCAAAAAAGCTTCCTTAAAGAAAATTTTAAGGCAGTTGCACACTAAATAACATAATTGCAATGAACTGGTGAGTCACAGAGAAAATTATAGGAACAACACAAAATATCATCAAAGATAATGATGAAATAATATATAAAGATATAAGATGCAACTAATACAGTTCTCAGAAAAATATACATTTAAATGCCTTCATCAACAAAAGAGACAGAAAAAACATAAAGGAATGAATTGAGAATACAATTAAAAAAAAAAAACTTGGACAAAAGAAAAGATCCCCAATTTTTAAAAAGTAGACATTGACAGAATTAAAATGTCAAAAGACAGGTAGATTCTTTGTATTTTCACTTTGTTTTTGTGATAATTTTGTTTCCCAATGATAAATTATCACTTTTTGCTATGATGTGATATATACTTCAAGAATTATAGCCAACTAAAATTAATTGAAATAACAAATTTAACAGTTACAGGGTTTAATATAAATACATATAAATTTTTAGAATACTTATCTATAAGACCTAACAAAACCTAATAAGAAAAACTAGACTGAACAAGTCCGGCTTGTTACAGATAATATTGGGGGGGAAAGAGTGGAAAGCAAGCAGGAGCTATCACTGCAAGGTCTCAAACTGTAGTGTGAAATACTCATCATTAATCTGGTTAAAAAAAGAAAGAGAGAGATCAATCATTGGAAAGAGAAGCAAATCAGTATAGGAACATAGTGTTCGATAAACCCAAAGACCCCAGCTTCAGAGGGAAGGACTTATTATTTGATAAAAACTGCTAAGAAAGTTGGACAACAGTTTAGCAAAAATTAAGCTTAGACCAATACCTCACATCATATACCTAGAAGAAATTCAGATGGATGCATGATCTAGGTATAAAAGGTCACAACATAAATTAGAGGAAGAAGGAAGAAATTGCTATTTGGATATATGGATAGGGGAAGAGTTCATGACTATACAAGTGATAGAGAAGATCAATGAGATAAGATGGACATGAAATTTTGAAGGTTTTGGACAAATCTTTTTAAAGAATTTTTTTGGGGTGGGGCAGTGAGGGTAAAGTGACTTGCCCAGGGTCACACAGCTAGTAAGTGTCAAGTGTCTGAGGCTGGATTTGAACTCAGGTTCTCCTGAATCCAGGCCTCATGCTTTATCCACTGCGCCACCTAGCTGCCCCAGACAAATCTAATTTAGAAAAGAAACAGTTAAGTGAGGGAAACATCTTCAAAACCTTTCCCTGATAAAAGTCTCATTTCTAAGATATTTAAAGAACTAATTCAAAATTATAAGTCTGCTAGCCATTTCCCAATAACTAAATGGCAGAGGATAGAACAAGCAGTTTTCAAAGGAAGAAATCCAGGCTACCAACAGTCATTTGAAAATAATGTTCTAAATCACTGATAAATAGAGAAATGCAAATTAAAGGAACTTAGAGGTTTCAACCCCATCCCCGTCCCCCCAACTTTTCCTCTGTCGATTATTTCCAATTTGTCTTGTAACTAGCTTGTTTGTACGTGGTTGTTTGCATGGTGATTTGTTTATTATCTGCCACATTGGCTTGTAAGCTCCTTCAGAGAAGAGTCTTTGCCTTTCTTTGTATCCCTTGTGCTAATGAGCAACAGTGCCTGATAAACCCCACACTTTCTTCCTAATTCTGCCCAGATCTTCCACTTTGCTCTCTGGGATGCCTGTTCCATAGGCAACAAACTTCCCTTGATCCTAAATTTCTTCTTTTCCTACTCCTTCCTTATCTTTCCACAAAAACTATTTCCTCCAAAGTTACTAATTCTCTCACAGTTGTCAAATCCAATGACCTTTATTCAGTCCTTATTCTCCTTGACCTCTCTTCAGCCTTTGAAATTATTGATCACTTTCTGTTTCATGATACTTTCTTCTCTCTAGGTTTTTGAGACATCTGACCTCTCCTTCTCTGTCTCCTTTGCTGGATCTTTTTCCAAATCAAGCCCTCTAAATGTAGATGTCCTTCTGTTCTCCCTCTGTAATACTACAGTTGGTGATCTCTTCAACTCTCATGAATTTAATTACTACACTGATGATTCTCAAATCTTCCCCAACTTCTGTGCTAACCTCCAGTCTTTCATTTACAACTCCATTTCAGACATCTTGAATTGAATGTCCAGGAGACATCATAAACTTGGTGTGTCTAATAGTGAATTCAATATCTATTCCTACCTTCCCTATTACTATAGAGGGCAGCACCATCCTCCCAGTTCCTCAGGTTCACAACCTAGCAGTCATTCAGGACTCCTCTCTCTCACACTCCCCTATCCATATTGCTAAGGCCTATCAGTTTCACCTCTGCAACATCTTTTGAATATGCCTCTCCTTTAATACAGATACCTTTTTAGTTCAGGTGGTTATTACCTCATCCCTTTGGGTGGGTCAGCCTCCCTCAAGTCTCTTCTCAATGTAGCCCTTCCTTTATTCAGCCACTGAAGTGATTTTCCTGAAGTGTGGGACTTATCCTGTCTCCTCTGTACTTAATAAACTCCACTGACTCCCTGTTGCCTCCAGGAGCAAAAACAAAATCCTGATATTCAAAGCCCTTCATCACCTCCCTTTTCAGTCTTCTTACACCTTACTCCCTAACATGTATTCCTAAATCCAGCGACATTGGCCTCTTGGCTCTTGATGAACAATATACTTCCACCTCTTGATTCCAGGCATTTTCTCTGGCTGTCACCCATGCCTGAAACATTCTTCCTACTCTACTCCAACTACTTACTTTTCTGGGTTCTTTTAGGTTCTAACTGAAATCCTTCCTTTTACAGGAAACCTTCCGGTGCCTTTTCCTCAGTTTTTCCTTATCTATCCTGTCTATAGTTTGCTTTATATATATTTGCTTTCATGTTATCTCCTCCATAAGAGGGAATGTTCCTTGAAGGTGGGGATAGTCTTTCACCTGTTTTTGTACCCCCTGTGCCCACCACAGTGCCTGGCCCATAGTAGGAGCTTAGTAAAAGTTCATTGATTGATTGATTGATTAAAGAACCCATGCCTTATTGTTGCATGATTGTCAAATAATGCTAAATAGTACTAACCATTACTTAGTCATTAAAAAAAAAATCAAGTCCTTTTTTTGTGAAGATTCCCATTTAACTTATATAGTAACACTTTTCCACAGCAGTATACAACCTTGAAGAACTGAACCCAGGTAAATTTAAAGAAATCAAACAGGCCCATTGCATTTACCCTGAAAAAAAGAAGTGATAAAGGTACTGTGGAGATAGATTTCCATTTTAGATTCCTTCAGTCTTTTTTGTGCCTTTGCGGAATTTTAATAGTCTAAGCCATTTACAAATAAGTGTGTTAACCTAGCAAAAAAGAAAAAAAGAAAAGGTGATACCTTAGTGGCACTCCATCCCAGCAGTCCTAGTAACTGGAACCCTTTTTTGTAGTATTGTGTATCTGGGAGAAGCATCTTAACTTACTTAAGCTACTCCCTTAAAAAAAAAAATCAAGTGCCTTTATTAGGGAAATAGCTGACTTGGACACTATTGCACAGTTGAATAATATGCAAGAGGAAGAGAAATGATTACCATTTATGACTGCATTTACAAAAATGTGGTCTGGCTCTATTTAGGATTTACAACTTGCCAAAGTCACTGTGGTCCTGAGCCAAGGCAACAAAGCACTTCTCAGTGATGTGTTTTTCATGTTCATCCAGAACAATAGTCTGTGCCTCAAACAACATGTAGGTTTAGTAATATGAAAAGCATTTTGATTTTTTTTTTACTGTCTCAGCTGTAAAATCTACACGCTACAGGTGAAAAGGAAAAAAGACAACAAAGTAAAGAATCTGCCAGCTTTCATGATTTTTAATTAAGAATTCCAGAACACTGATCTGAGCAAACAAGTTCATTATGATACTTCATTAAGAGTTGGCATTTTCAGTTCCCTTCTTAATGATTGTTCCTTAGTTTATCTGATAGGAATTTATCTAATGGGAGAAATTTTAACTAGGTGCTAAAGGGTCAACAAGACTGAAATCAGTGTTAAATAAATAAAATAAATTGGCAGCTATTTTATTAAAATTTCTCAAGACTGAAACTTTACATGTTTCTCTAACCATATTTTTGCTGAAAGAACAGTCCAACCATTTATAGATAATTGGTATATTTTAAAGTTCCTGGTACATCAATTCAAGGTAGCAAACATTATACAGCTACATGCAAGGCACTGGGATACAAAGAAAAAAGTAAAATGATTTCTATCATAAAAGGATATTGAGTATGTCCATGGCTGTAAACAAGTAAGTACAGAGTAGCCCAAAGAGAAACACAATATTAGCAATAGGGAAAGATCAAGAAGGGAAGTATTTTCAGTGGCAGAGGCAAGACAGAAGGACATTCTATTCATGAGGGGACCACTTGTACAAAGGTATGTATAACAGCTATCTTGCCTATCAGTTTAGAATGAAAAGTACATGAAGGGGAATAATGTGAGATAATACTAAAAAAAAATGGGAGGAACCAGCTTCAAGAGGCCTTTAAATATCAAGCAAATGATTTTTCCCCAGTAAGTAGTATCTTAATTTTTTTAAATGACAGGTTTTGTTTTGTTTTTCATCTATCCTTTTCCCTGACATTTACCCATTTAATAAATGTAAAAACAAAAAATCCTCCCTCATTACATACCTATATTGTACAGCAAAATAAATTCTTACATGAGCTGTATCTAAAAATAAATACATCTTTCTGCATTTTAAGTTCATGACCTCTCTGTCAAGAAATGAATAGCATTTCATCTTCATTTTTCCCTCAGACTTTGTTTATCATTGTGTTAAACAGAATTTGTCTTTCAAAGTTGTTTTTCTCTATAATGTTATTATCATTGTATAAAAATTGTTCTCCTTACTTTGTTTTCCTACATAATTTCATAGAGGTCTTCCCAGTTTCCTTGAGAATTGTCAGTTGGGAAATGCTAGTTAGTCAGTAAGCTAAAATGTATAAAGTGGCTACCTACTGTGTTCCAGGCACTGTACAAGTTCTGGGGATATGGAAAAAAAGCAAAAGATAATTCCTGTCCTCCATAGTCTTATCATCTAATGGAGGAGATGACAAACAAATTTGTACAGACAAGCTGTGTGCAGAATTAATAGGAAATGATTAATAGAAGGAAAGGCTTCCTCTGAAAGATGAGATTCAAACTGGGACTTGCAGGAAGCCAGGAGATGGAGTGATCTTGTTTCTGAATCAGGAAAGAAGCTCGTATCACTGGGATCAAAAAATATCGGTGGGATGTGAGATTTATGAAGACTGTAGGGAGTGTTAGGGAGGGTAATTTATGAAGAGTTTTGAATTCTAAACAGATGACTTTGTATTTGATCCTAGAAGTGCTAGGGATCCATGAGAGTTCATTGATTTTTAAGGGAAAATCACTTTTAACTCTAAGATATCAATTTTATTTAGTTCCTTATGTATCTTAGAAAGGAGACCTTAATCAGAGAAACTTACACAGTATTTACTATATGTTTGTTTGTTCAGAAACTTTTAAATTTCATATAATAAAAATTGACCATTTTTTCTTTATCAGAACTCTTCCCATCCCTAGATCCAAAAGGTTATTTCTTCTTTTCTCCCCTGATTTGTTTACCATATAACCTTTTATATCTAGGTCATTTATCCATTTGGAGCTTTTCTTGGTGTGTGATGTGAGATGTTGATCTAATAAGCCTCACTTCTCCCAGACTGTTGTTTCTTTCTTTCTTTCTTTCTTTCTTTCTTTCTTTCTTTTTTTTTTTTTTGCGGGGCAATGGGGATTAAGTGACTTGCCCAGGGTCACAAAACTAGTAATTGTCAAGTGTCTGAGTCTGGATTTGAACTCATGTCCTCCAGACTCCAGGGCCGGTGCTTTATCCACTACACCAGCTAGCTGCCCCCTCCCAGACTGTTGTGTCTACTTTTCTAACAATTTTGTCAACTAGCAAGTCCTTCCCGCATACCACTGGACTTTTTATCAAACACTGTACAGCTGAATTTGTTTTCTGGTGTATATTGTGTCTCTAATCTGATCAAGCTCTCTTGATCTTGTTTTAAGCAGTACCAAATCATGTTAATGATGAGTGCTTTGTAGTACAGTTTAAGATATGGTACTGTTAGACACCCTTCCTTCTCACTTTTTTTTTACCTGTTTTTCTATATGAATTTTATTATTTTTCTAACTATAAAATGTTCTTTTGGGAGTTTTTTGTGTATAGTATCGAACAAGTAAATTCATTTAGGTAATATTGCCATTTTTATTATGTTGGCCTAACCTGCCTACCCATCAGTGTTCCTCCAGTTATTTATGTCTGTCTTTATTTCTACAAAATGTTTAATCCCCAGGTAAATCTTGGTAGATATACTGTCATATAGTTGATACATTTTGTAGTTAGATTTAATGTAACTTGTCTTTCTAGTTATCGTTGAGTTTTGTAGGTTTTATATATAGTAATTCTGAGGATTTGTGGGTATTTTTCTTTTGTTTTTATTTTTGTTTTTTGGTGAGGCAGTTGGGGTTAAGTGACTTGCCCAAGGTCACACAGCTAGTAATTGTTAAGTGTCTGAGGCTGGATTTGAACTCAGGTCCTCCTGAATCCAGGGCTGGTGCTCTATCCACTGCACCACCTAGCTGCCCCTGGTATTTTTCTTATACCTTGCAATTTTGATGAATTTTTTATCTAAATTAATTTTAGTGACTGATTCTCAAGAATATCATCTTATATGCAAAAATGATAATTTTCTTACCTTTTTGCCTGTGCTTTTCCCCTCAGTTTCTATATCTTATTGATATTTCTAAGTGGTAATGAATATCTTTGTTTTAAAACTCTAATCTTACTAGAAAGACTTATAACTTTTGTCCATTACATATAGCATTTGCTTATTTTACATCGGTATTTTTGCTATATGTTGCTATGGAGAAATAAGAATTCTGAGACTCATCCAGACAATGATTTCTTTAGCAAGTCCTGTGATTTCAAAACAAATCTGGCACAAGGCTCTCAGCACAAAGATCTCAAACCTTGGTTTCTATAGTTAATATACAGTTAAAGGGAGTGAAAAAAATGATGTAGTGATTGAATCACCTGGTTTCTAATTGGTGGAGGAGATTGAGAGACATTGATGTCAGGAGGGAGAGGGAAGTAGTCTTATGACTTTTCAGTAATCGTTGAGGTGACTTACAAGAAATTTCAACTTAACTTCAGAAAATGGTGGATAAAGGGGAAAATAATACCTGTTGATACATATTAAGGAAAGGTTCATTTATTCCTAAGATACCTTAAAGTTTTAATAGAAATGTATATTAGATTCTCTCAAAAGTCTGTTTAGTATCTATTGATATATAATTTTAATTATATTCTAGTGATTTATTTTCTTTAATGTCAAGTTGTATTTTAATTAAAATACAAGCACATTTGGTTAACACAGGTGGTAGTTTTAACTTTACTAGATAATTAGGGTTAAATATCCTATATTGAAAGATCTCTATCTACTTCAGTACTACCTTATGCACAGTCTGTAGCTGAATTAGCTCATTAGGATAGTGCAGATGAGGCCATGGTCACAGAACTGATATCCATATGCTCAGTTTAGCTTTGAAAGCAGCTTAGAAACAAGATCTGGACTCGAATCCTGGCTCTCACACGTACTAGTTATGTGACCACAGGAGAATTACTTCATCTCTCTGAGCATAGTTTTTCTTCATTTGTGAAATGGAAGAAATAATTGTATCTTCACAGAGTTACTGTAAGCAAAGTGTTCTATAAATTAAAATACAGCGTAAATCTTAATTATTATTTTGATTCTTTAGCTGGATTGTACTTCAGATTTGGAACAGTTGACTTACAGATGTAAGATACTGGGGCAGCCAGATGGTGCAGTGGATAGAGCACTGGCCCTGGAGTCAGGAGTACCTGAGTTCAAATCTGGCCTCAGACACTTAACACTTACTGGCTGTGTGATCCTGGGAAAGTCACTTAACACCAGTTGCCTTACCAAAACAAAACCAAACCCAAATGTAAGATACTGGTCCAAAGGGGATTTAGTGGAGTAATTACATGTATCTTGGATCAGAATTAATTTGTCTTTCCCTTAACCCCTCTCCCCCCTTCCACACACACACACAGAATTAGTAAGGTAGAATAGTATGAGAGGTTCTGCAATATTATGGAAAGAACACTGGACTTGAGCTTTAGTTCTTCCACTTACTAGATGTGTAATTTCAAGCATGGAGATTAGCTTAAACTATGAAGCTTACATTCCTCATCTGAAAAAAGAAGTTTTATAATACTTGTAGTACTTGCTTCATAGGTTTGCTGTGAGGCTTAAATGGCATAATGTATATAAAGTGTTAACTCTAAAGTATCATAAATATAAGCTGTTAATAATAATGAGTAGCTCCTGATTATAGATCATGCCATTTTTACATATGTAGAATAATATTTCGGTTTCTGAAAAATAAGATTTAAACATAATATTTAAATATATTAAATGGAAGTGAGCAGGCAGTACATTCCAGGGATGCAAAGGCACAGAGTGGAAATACAATACAGTGTTTGAGGGAGAAAAAGAAGGCCAGTTGGACTAACTATGATACAAGAAGGGGAATTGATTAGGATTAAGGTTTGTAAGAATCAAATGTAGTAGTTTATATTTGATTGTAGAAGCCATAGGGAGCCATTGTTTGTTGAGTTGAAGATGACGGTAGTTTGAGATGAGCTTATGACAAATTACTTTGACATGTGTGTAGAGGATAGATTACAGTGAATACTTAAGGCAGGAAGACAAATTAGGAAGCTGGTCTAATGGTCTGGGAGGAAGATGACAAAATCTTTAGTGAAGATTGTATCTTTGTGAGTAGAATTAGATGCCAGAGATATTGGTAGAAATGGTAACATTTGGCAGCTGATTGGGTATGTGGGGTTAGTCTGTATATAAACATTTGTTAAATGTTTTGTGTGTTCCTGACACTGAGAGAATATTCATTGCTGGGTGTCACATTTTAGAAATGACAGAGAAAAGTATAATGGAAAGAGCTGTGGATATAGAAATAGCAAAGATCTGGGCATCAGTCCTACTTCAGACAGGAGCTCTGTGTCATGGCCATGTCCCTTAGCCTCTCTGATCTTTGGCTGCTTCTTGAAATCTTAAAAGCACTAAATAAATTAGCTGTTGTTATTAATATTATTATCTCTGACCTGCATAAAATAGGATAGCTGGTATTGATTGAGATCATTGTTACCTCAAAAGATCATAATAAGAATCAAATGAGTACATAAATGGACTTTGTAGACTTTAAAGTACTATATAAATGTAGATTGGTTTTAGAGGTCCTGACCTAATAAAAAGTGCTAAATCAGGACAGACTTGAATTTGAATTTCACTTCCAATTCTTTGTGACTGACTTAACCTCTCTGAGTCATATTTTCCTCATCTGTCAAATGAGGATAACATTTGTAGCTGCATGTTTCATGTGGCTATTATAAAGATCAAATGAGATGTTTATGTCAAGTACTTAGCAAACTTTAAAGTATTATGCAGGGACAGATACAGACAGCTCTCACTTTATGTAAACTTGAATTATACAAATTCAACTTTATGTAAAGAACTCTGCAAGAAATGTGTATCCAAAAAAATACATATCTTAATTTTACCGTAAATTACTGTGCTCTCTCTGCACTTGGTGGCCTTCCACCCCTACACCCTCCCACCACAGGTGGGGGGGAACCTCCAAGTGAAAGCAGAAAAACACAGAGAGACTGCCACCACCTCTGTAATGGGAACTGAACTTGAGAACTCTGGCACCAAGAGAGCAATCCTTTGCTCTGTTCTGTCCACCTGCACACTTTCCTGGTCTCCACATGTCTGTCTTCCATCCATCCATGCTTGGGTACTGCATGTCTGGCCCTGGCCCTGGCCCTGGCCCTGGCCCTTGTATTACCTGTCTTCTCCTGTGTGTTCTTCCTTTCAGTTCTTGCCAGGCTCCCATGTGACTGGACCCAGCCCCCTTGTGTTCCTCCTGCTGCTCTCACTTCCCTTTCCTTGAACCATGTTGGCTCCCTCTATCCATTGGCACATGACACCCTTCCCAGGTCCACAGACTAATTTACATTGTGTAAAAATCGCTTTATGTAGAAGTCTGCAGAATGGTCTACTTACATAAAGTGAAAACTTTCTGTACTTGGTCAACATAAGGAGAAACTTACAATTATCCAAGTTAGAAAGTGGGTTCCCTCTCACTACGATTGTTCAAGGTTGATGGACCAGTTATTGTGGGTGTTATAGGAAGAATTTTAATTTTATTCTAGTGATTTATTTTCTTTAATGTCAAATTGTATTTTAATAAAAATACAAGCACATTTGATTAACACAGGTGGTAGTTGTAACTTTACTTGATAATTAGGGTTAAATCTCCTATATTGAAAGATCTCTATCTACTTCAGTACTACCTTATGCACAGTCTGTAGCTTAGCTGACATTTGAAGTCTTTTACAGCTGTGAAAATATAAGGGATAAGATTGGGAACTTGAAAAATAAGGAAATGTTTTTGAACAGGTACTGTAGAAAGTATGAAAGGTGGTCAGATGGATGAATGAAAAGCTCATCAAACAGTTGGATAGCATAAATATATAGTGGAGCCTGATCAGCAGCTTTGGAAACAGGAATAGAGAAAGTGGAAAAATGGGTGGTGGGAATAACTCAAACTTGGAATAATTCAAAATTGGAAATTAGTTTTAACTAAATATAAGTAAAGTAATTTGTATTTATAGGAACTTCGTCACTAAGTTCCTTCCTTCCCTCACTGAAATAACCAAATATGTGGTTTATGCCATGTAGGGAGGCAAGTAAAGCCCAGTGAAGGTACTTCATCAAGACACATGGGAGAAATAGGACTCGAGGTTATGATGGAAATTAAAATTAATTTTTAATAGGTCAGAGATAAAAATAAAGAGAAAGGGGCAGCTAGGTGGTGCAGTGGATAAAACACCGGCCCTGGATTCAGAAGGACCTGAGTTCAAATCCGGCCTCAGACACTTGACACTTTACTAGCTGTGTGACGCTGGGCAAGTCACTTAACCCTCATTGCCCTGCAAAAATAAAATAAAATAAAGAGAAAGGTATGATCAGTAAGCTGAATTTGCAAATTGGAGATCTCAATAGTAGAATAGTTGTGTGATGAGATCTGAAATTATATAGTCAGTCATTAAACATTTTAAAGTAGTAGGCACTCTGTGCTAAGTGTTGGGAATACAAAAAGAGGCAAAATACAGTCCCTGTCCTCAAAGAGCTCACAATTAATTGGGGGGAGACAACAAGCAAACAAACATGTACAAACAAGGTATATACATGCATGCATATGATAAATAGTAAATAAACTAAAAGAGGGAAGGCATTAAAATTGAGGGATTGGGAAAGGTTTACTGTAGAAGATTCAATTTTAGTTAGGACATAAAGGAACCCAGTAAAGTAGAGATGAGAAGGGAAAGCATTCCAGGCTTGGGGCATCCTCAGAGAAAATTCCCCGATCTGAGAGATGTCTTTTTTTTTTGTGGAACAGCCAGGAGGCTGGTAGCACTGGATCAGAGTACACAGTGAGGAATAAGGTATAAGAAAACTGGAGACATGGGTAGAAGAGATTAGTTTATGAAGGGCTTTGAATGCCAAACAGAGGATTTTGTATTTGATCCTGAAAGCACTAGGGAGCCGTTAGAGTTTATTGAGTAAAGGAATGAGGGGATCAGACCTGGGCTTTAGGAAAATCACTTTGATAGCTGAGTGAAGGACAGATTGGAGTGAGGAGAAACTTGAGGCAGGATCACCCACCAGTAAGCTATTGCAATAATCCAGGTGTGACATAATGAGAGCCTGGACCAGGGCGGTCAGAGGAGAGAAGGGGGTGTGTTGGAGAGATGTTGCAAAGTTAAAATTGACAGACCTTAACAACAGCTTTGATATGGGAGTGGAGAGATGGGGAGGAGTCCAGAATGATTCCTAGGTTGTCAGCCTGAGGGACTGGGTAAATGGTGCTACCCTCTATAGTAATATAGAAGGTAGGAGCAGGAAAGGTTTAGGGGTAAAGATAATGTGTTTGGTTTTGGTTTTGTTGAGTTTAAGATGTGTACTGGACTTCCAATTTGAGATGTCTGAAAGGCAGTTGGAGACTGGGGCAGGATAGGTAGATCTGAAAATCACGAGGCTAGAGATGGTAATTAAATCCATGGGAGTTGATTTGATCACCATGTAAAATAGTATAGAGGGAGAAGAGGAGAAGGTAGCCCAGGACAAAATCCTGAGGGACACCTACAGTTAGAGGGCTTGATTTGGAAGATGATCCAGCAAAGGAGACTAAGAAGGAGCAATCAGTAGCAGAACCAGGAGAGCAAGGTATCTCAAAAACCTAGAGAGAGAAAAGTATCAAGGAGGAGAGGTTGATTAACAATGGCAGAGACTGCAGAGATTGAGAAAAGGCCATTGGATTTGGAAATTAAGAAATCATTGGTGATTTTGGAGAGAACAGTTTTGATTGAAATGATGAGGGTCGGAAGCCAGATATAAAGGGATTAAGAAGAGAGGGAGAAGAGAGGAGGGGAAACCTATTGTAGGTGGCCTTTTCAAGGAATTTAGCCACAATAGACAGTGGAGATATAGGATGATAATCAGTGGGAATGGATGGATTGAGTGGGGAATTTTTTTTTTTTTAAAGAGGAGACATAGGCATATTTGTAGGTAGTAGGAAAGGACCTAGTAGACAGGAAGAGATTGAAAATTAATGATGGAGGGGCAGCTAGGTGGCCCAGTGGATAGAGCACTGGCCCTGGATTCAGGAGGACCTGAGTTCAAATTCAGCCTCAGACACTTGACACTTACTAGCTGTGTGACCCTGGGCAAGTCACTTAACCCCAATTGCCCCAGGAAGAAGAGAGAGAGAGAAGAAAATAAATGATGGAGTGGGAATGACAGAGGGGGCAATCTGTTGGAAAAGAGGGGATGAAAACAAATTTTTTTTAAGGAAAAGGGGATGGAATATGTCACAAGGGAAATGGAGTGATGGAGTTTTGAGTCAAATCTAGGCTTAATGTAAGAGAGAAAAATCTAATAATTATAGCTATCTAAACTATGGAGTGTGCTGTCTCTAGGCATAGTCAGTCTTCTTTTGCTGTAGGACTTTGGGGTCATGTGACCAAAAAGCTGGAAGGCCAGACTTTTTTTTTCTGATCCTTACCACCTTTCAGAGGTCACAAAAATAGGAATGTCAAAGAAACCTTAGCTGTAGCATAGTCCTGGGACACCAAGCACCCAAAAGAAGGTTTAAAACAACACTTCATGAACTAATGCCTACCTTGGGATCACTCATTACCCCTTCTCTCTCCCACCATGGTATCAGTGGTGAAGCTGCTGTAGTCAACTTGATCTACATGTTTTCAGTAAAACAGACCTCATTCCCTGGTCTCCCTTCTTCTTCTAATTGTTGAGATTCAAGCTACAAACTACAGAAATTTGTTGAGGCCTTAATGGCCAATGCTGCAGCAACATTCATGTTCTAAAAGATCTCTAAAGAAAAGAGAAGGAGCAGAGGGAAAGGCCCAAGACATAGGTCTGGGCTTGAAAGAGAGCTCAGACCTATCAGCACCACCTCTCCCTACTCCACAGCCTCTTCCCAGTTCCTCCTAGGTCCGAACGACAGAAATTATCTTAGCCTGCAATAGCACCAGCATGGCAGCATTCTGAACTGCCAGGCCAGGGAACGGAATTACTATGGGTATGGGATAGGACATCATGCAGAGTATGAGCGTGGAAGGTAGTGTTGTATAAGGCTGCATATCATTCCATTAAAGTCAGTATCCAGCTGCAGCCAATTTTTTTTGGGGGGGGGGGGGAGGGCGGCGGCGGCGGGCGGGCCCAAGTCACTTGAGACAGACATAGCTAGTGAACTGTAAATTGCCTGTGTGAAAGGAGGCTAAGATGATCCAAACTCCAGCCCCCAAGGGAAATGATAACGACAGAGGAAAGGATTAGAGGATTATCAGTGGGGAAAATAAGGGGCAGAAACTGAAATTACCAAAAATTCTCTAAAGGAAGAAAACTGAGACTGTTACAAAATGAGAAGGTGCATGTAAGGGGACAGGCAAGTATATAGGAATATGTGATGTGTCTTGATTAAATAGAGGGCTAGCAAGGATGGGAAGGTGTTCCCTGTAGTTTCTCAGAAAGATAAGAACTTGCAGATGAATAGATGAGAAGGATAGGAGAAGGAAAAAAGATGGAGATGGTGTGCTGTTGGAAGGAAGTTCCACTGATGGATGTTCTTATAGGTGAAGAAAGTTGTTCTCTGAAGGGAAATGGGAACCATACGCTGGCTGTTGTCTCTGGGGATTTGGTGCTAGATAAGACATGATTTTTTGTCTTGTTTAGAGATGGGAAATTCCTTGGCCCAACTAATGCCTAAGAGAGTAGGAGGTCATGGACCAAAGGAGTATATTTACCCTTCCTCCTATCCCTGTGAATGTGGAGAGAGGGAGGGAAGAGTTGAAAAATGTAGAATAGTTTGCTCACAAACTCAGCCAACACTTAGTAGTGCCTGGCATATAGTCACTAATTATTAAATGGTCATTTGGGGGCAGGTGGGTGGTGCAGTGGATAGAGCACCTAACCTGGAGCCAGGAAGACTTATCTCCCTGAATTCAGATGTGGCCTCAGACATGTGCTATGATCCTGGGCAAGTCAGTTAACCCTGTTTGTCTCAGTTTCCTCATCTGTAAAATGAGCTAGAGAAAGAAGTGACATGCCACTCTAGTATCTTTGCCAAGAAAACCCTAAATGGGGTCATGAAGAGTCAGACACAAATGAAACAACCGAATAACAAATTGATTGACAATAAAATTAGCTGATAAAGGACATAGTGGAAGCAAGACAGGGAGAAAGAGACTTAGAGATAGTAATTGTAAACAAATACTAAGGAGGTACAAGGGATAACAAGTTTGAAGAAAGTAGGAATTTCATGTGATCACCTGGAGATTCCTGTTGTCAGTAGGGTACAGGCAGTTCAGAATAGAGAGTTTTGTTATTGAAGGAGGACATGGGAGACATTATCCAAGGTAGCAGAAAGAAGTACAGTATGTACATAGCAAGAGAAAATAAATCCTTGTTAATTGCCCGGGGGTGGGGGGGGCATATTAAGACCAGAATTTATAAGCTTCAGACTTCCAATTTAAACATTAGTTTCACATTGGGGTGGCTAGGTGGCACAGTGGATAGAGCACTGGCCCTGAAGTTGGGAGGATCTAAATTCAAATGTGACCTCAGACACTCACTAGCTATGTGATCCTGGGCAAGTCACTTAACTCCAATTACTTTAAATATCCAAGGCTATCTCCAGTTGGCCTGATAATATATCCCGCCACTATACCCAGATGGTTCCAGAGGAGAAAATGAGACCAGTGACTGCACAGCCCTTCCTTTCTTAAATCCAGTCCATTGCAAGTCAAGACATCTGTCATGTTCCTCTTTGAGAATGAAAGACAAACAACAACAATAGTTTCACATTATGTTCCTCTGAAAATTTTTCTATCTAGTGACTTTATCCATAACTTCAAGTTGCATACAGGAAGATGTAAACTTACTTTCAGATGCTCAGCACTCAAAAAAGGCACGTCCTAGCTTATTGAGATTTTGAATAGTTGTTGGGACTCGGCCAGTAAGGGAATTCTCTTAAATCTTAGTACTAGTCCTATGTTATGCCTTTCTACTTTTTGAATCCTTTTTGTTTGTTCTTTTCTTGAAACCTAAGCTGTTTTATTTGCTGTAACACTGATTTATTTGAATTATTTACCTTTCTTGCATCCTTCATCTCTAGTGATGATGGTTACTTTATTGCTAAATTGACAGTTTTTATGTTTGGATTTTTTCATTTATTTATTTATTTATTTTTTAGTGAGGCAATTGGGGTTAAGTGACTTGCCTAGGGTCACACAGCTAGTAAGTGTTAAGTGTCTGAGGCCAGATTTGAACTGACTCCAGGGCCAGTGCTCTATCCACTGCGCCACCTAGCTGCCCCAACAGTTTTTATGAATACAAAACAGTATGTTGGTCTTTCACCTTTCACTTTGCATTGTGAATTTTCATATGTAGAAAAGCAAAAGACAAAAAAGCTAGCCCAACTATAGCTTAGTCAGGATTCTTCCTGAAAACTCTTCCAACTAAGATTTTGTCAGCTCTGTTCTGTTAGGTTTGTCCTGACAGAGATTTCTAAATACTGCTCAATCAAACAGGTTTTCATTGGTAGAGCTCCTGCCAGTTCATATCTAGATTTGTACATAGACTTGCTAAAGATTTCCTAACATACTTAATTCTTCCAGTATAATATCTTCAGCTCATGCAAGACATTTAAATTTTTTCTTATCATTTTGCTTTTCTAGGAGGAATATAGAACTGAAGGTATCAGCTGGCACAATATAGACTATATTGATAATAGTGGCTGCATAAATCTCATTAGCAAGAAACCAACAGGACTCCTCCACCTGCTCGATGAAGAAAGCAAGTGAGTGTGATACAGGTTAAAATGCTTTGTTGATCACCTGGTTCTTTTTTACTAACTCCCAAACCTCATACACTGTAAGTAAGTAGGCTGCTACTTACATGCACTTTCTCTTCCTTTCCTTTCCTTTCCTTTCCTTTCCTTTCCTTTCCTTTCCTTTCCTTTCCTTTCCTTTCCTTTCCTTTCCTTTCCTTTCCTTTCCTTTCCTTTCCTTTCCTTTCCTTTCCTTTCCTTTCCTTTCCTTTCCTTTCCTTTCCTTTCCTTTCCTTTCCTTTCCTTTCCTTTCCTTTCTTTTCCTTTCCTTTCCTTTCCTTTCCTTTCCTTTCCTTTCCTTTCCTTTCCTGTCCTGTCCTGTCCTGTCCTGTCCTGTCCTGTCCTGTCCTGTCCTGTCCTGTCCTGTCCTGTCCAGCAATGAGGGTTAAATGACTTGCCCAGGGTCACACAGCTAGTAAGTGTCAAGTGTCTGGGGCCGGATTTGAACTCTGGTTCTCCTGAATCCAGAGCCGGTGTTGTATCCACTACACCACCTAGCTGCCTCCTTACATGCATTTTCAATTCTGAAATTAGGAGATGAGATAAAAAAGACTCTTTGAGACTAGATCATTGAGTTCTGTGTTATTAAAGATAAAAAACAAAGTTATCTTCCTTCTCCCCCTAGCTTATAAAGTCTTCAATTTTTCGTAAGACATTATACATATTTAGGATACATGTTTGCCAACCTGAGCATCTCTACAGCATCTAAGGAGTAGTTTGAATGATTTTGGTATGTCTATATTCATTAATTATAGTCTAATAAGAACTCTGGTTCTAAAAGTCAGAAGGCTTGAGCTCAGTTTTACTTATTGCATGACCTTGGACAGATTATGTATTATGTATGCTTCATCTTCCTTATTTGTAAAATGAGGATATAATTTTAAATAGTGTTAAGGTCCCTTTCCAACTCTGAAATCCTATAATCCTCTGGAACCAGATTTAGGAATAGGTTTTTTTTAAAGTTATTAATATTTTAACTTGCCCACAGTTGTCACGTTGCTCACCCTATGAGAAAATTTTGTGAATTCAAGATCACCTATATATTTATATATCTTAGAGACCTTCCTGACACTTTTGTAAGTATATCTTCCCCAACTGCATGTAATGTGTCAAAAAGAAGGTTATTGGAAGAAGAACCAGGTGTGCCACTTTTCAATAATTTTTAGGTTTACACTAGAGGTCATTTGTAATTAATATTGTTTATGAAACAAGTATTTTGATCTGTAGGGGAAATCTCTTTATTATATGCATTGAGGCAGAGTTTATATTTCATCTTCATTCTGTTACTAGTTTTTTAGATTACTGCAAATAGTAATTCTTAAAATTTTAGGGAATACTTTGAAGCTCTTTTTTGTCAAAACATTCTCACAGTTCTAGGTAAATTCAGTTGTGCTCTGTTTCTGGTAATTATATATCTATAGCTATATAAGGGTACCTATGTCTCAACAGGAATTTGAAACATAGGCAGCTAAGTGGCATAGGGGATAAAGCATCGGCTCTGGATTCAGGAGGACTTCAGTTCAAATCTGGCCTCTGACACTTGACACTGACTAGCTATGTGACCCTGGGCAAGTCACTTAACCCTCACTGCCCCATAAAAAAAAAGAATTTGAAATATAATTTCATATTTTTATTAGGGGTGTGGGTAGGTGGGTATCTGTCTGAGATTCATTCACAGAAAGGACAGACCAAATGTCATTCCTTCAACTGAGTGGTAAAATTTCAAATTATGTATTAGGGAGATATAAAATATCACCACCAGATGTCATAACAACTGATTTTCTGGTTATAATTTCATATTATTATGTTAACAAGCCACTATATTATATTCATATGTATTCAGGAGTATGTGCTATCAGAAATTATGGACAGTCCAGGATTACCCTTGCAGCCATAGTTACACTAGCATCCAGAAAAATTCAGAAGTTACTGTAGTATAATAATAATAATATACTCAGAAGAAGATATCTAGCCCCTTTGATAGATTTCTGCAGAAGGTTCATAGGAGGATCTGGATAAGAACTACCCAGTTTGTGAAGACAAAAATGGATAATCATCTAGAATAATGAAGGGAGAAGCACAAATGAGGCCATGACATTTATGAATAATTTATATCAATTAAATTAGTATTTTTTAAAAATGTAAAGCCAATAAAAGGGTTCACACGAGGTACTTAATGTTTGTAACTTCTGCTTTAAATTATATTGTTTCATTTGCCTTATTAGAATATCTTTAGGATTTGTTTTAGGACTGTCGTGACATTTTTTCAGTTGAAGGATGGGATACCAATTTAGCAAATTAAGGTTTATTTTGTAAGATACTTCTTCCTTTAGGGAACTTACAGTTTTGTTAGAGAAAGACAACACAGTATACAGTAATTCATTGATTTGTATATTGGTGAAATATTTACTAAATCATGACATCTCAGGATTTCCATTTGCATTTGTAGTATGTAGCATAACTTAGCCTTCCCTTACACTATTGTTGCATATGTATCACTCTTTTTCTAGATATATTGTAACTTTTGGAGAGTACAAGTTTTATGAATCTTTCAGGTCCTTGCCAGTGCTTAGCACAGGGTACAGCATAAAACAGAAACTCAGTAGGTCCTTTTAAATTTCTAGATATAGCCTTTAAGTAACAAGATAGAACAGTAGTTGAATAAGTGCTATTCCTACTAAAATAGAGTTATAGTGGTGATGTGAAAGGCTAAGGGACCCCCAAAAAACAAAGATAAAGACAATGGAAAAAAACAGAAGATCTTCCGTTGTGTCCAAAATTGAACAAAAAGATATCTAGAAACCAGTATAGGCAGAGAGAAGAGTTGCACAAAGGAAGCCAAAGAGAATTATTGTAAATATGCTAGAAGCCAGTAAAGCCAGTTAAAGAAGACCTGCCAGTGCAGCCTTCCTCAAATGGTCCTATAGCCAACTAGCACACTCCAGCCACTAGAAGCACGGTTAATCATAGAACTTGTGAGAAAATTGTTAATGATAGGGTGTTTGGGTCCGTCTCTCTCTCTCTCTCTCTCTCTCTCTCTCTCTCTCTCTCTCTCTCTCTCTCTCACACACACACACACACACACACACACACACACACACACACACACACACACACACACACACACACGTTTTGCTTGGCCAGCCCAGAGTCAGGAGAATTTCAGAGGAAATGTAGAAAGACCTTCCTAACTAGCTAAAGAAGGTTAACTAACTTAAGACAACCTTAACTTAAGTCATGTCAAATTAGCTTGGATCAAGGTAGAGTGACCCACCTGTACCTGAGACAGGTTAAAAACCCTGCAGAGGGGTCTCTCGCTCTCTTGGCACTCTCTTCCCTCTCCCATGATGCACTCGCTCGCTCTCACTCTCTCTCCCTCTCTTGCTCTCTCTCTCTCTCACCCCTCTATCCTAGTTATGTTTCTGAGCCATGTGCTCTATCTCTTTACAATATACTTTAATAAATGCTTAATGCCCCCAAACTGGTGCAGTAGCCTCTAATTCCTGTGTAAAAATCATGTTATAAATCCCAGCTAAATTCCCTAACAGTTGGGACAGTTATAGGGGAACTCATAATTTTTATTTGCCACAAACTGGAGCCAGGTCCAGTTGGTCAGTGCGTAAGGAAATGGTGCTTAGTGGTTCACTCCTTGAACCACAGGGAGCCACAAGAGATTAGGACAACTCAGTACTTGAGCAGCAGTGCCAGGGAAGCCTAAAAAAATGGTCTGCAACAGCTGTCTAAAGGTACCTATGACCATTCCCCAGGATCCACATGATTAAAACTTCTCATAATAATAAGATGTTTCTATTTCTGATATAGTAAATGTTTATAGGAACAACTCAGTAAGCAAATTCTTTTCAAGATCCTTGGTAGTTTTTAAGGGTGTAGTGGTCTTTAGATCAAAAAGTTTGACCTACCCAGTTCATCCTAGAGTACTGGAGGGACTGAGCTGAATCCCAAATCCTAATCCAAGAATAAATATGAATAAACAGAAGACAACAAACTGAATGAAGTAATCCAATGTGGTAAAAGTATCCAAGAGGGAAACTAAGAGAAAGAGAATAAGACCATAACAAATAACATTAAGTTCATCTTCAGCTATTTGAATTACAAGCTTTTTTTTTTTGTCTCATTTTTCTTCCAATTTTTTACTAATTCTGACCTTTGCCCTAATAAGCATGTGGTTTTACTGTACTTAGCCAGGTGATTCCTGCATCAAAACAAGTCTTTTCCTGTCTGTTAATATACAACAAGTTTACCTTATGTTATTTGCTGCTCACCATGTCCAGACTTGCTCATTCTTTATTGTCTCTCTCGTCCTTTCCATTACAAATCTCTCTATCTTCCTATTTCCCACTTTTGCAGTGAAATAGCTGAATATCAAATTGGAGGTCAGGTGCCCTTTTTAGTTCTTAATAGAAATAAATAAAGCAGAATTATTTTTAATGATGATCTGTTTCTAAATATCATGAACAGTGTGATATTAGATGACTAAGTATCCCATGAAATGGTTTATCTTGATATTTTGGGGTATATAATAAAACCAATTCCTCTACATCCTTTATTTGCTTTTCCAAGGAGTATCTGAGTCATATTTCTATTGAAGTGCACCTTTGTTCTTCTGGTTTCTTTTATAATAAGAATATCAACATTGATGGGATTCATTCCTCCAATACTTAGTCTCAGTACTTGATCCTTGAACATTTAGATTAATAACCAAGTTAAAGTTTATAGAAGGTATAAAAACAGTGGTTCTTACATAGGGCTAAAGATGTTTTGGTATTTTACTTCGTTTTATTTATTGCCATTACCAATGACTTCATCACTAAGTAACTGCCCTGTTAGTGATGAGTCTTTCTGTACTTTGACTGGTCCTCAAAAAATAAACTGTTACTATTGCCAAGACAGCCTATGAAGCCTTTTCACCATGATAAATCCTATCAAGAGTTCATAAAAAACCAGGGTCAACTGCATATGAGTAGGATTTAGTGGAGTACTTAAGTGAAGAACTTGGGACCTCTTTTGCATCTTAAAGGAAGAGCAATCGGTATTTTTCCAATACTTTGTCTCTTTATTTTCATAAACAGTGCTTCTAGTTGTATTTGTATAATGTGTGTATCGTGGTAAGTAGGTGCCCAAGTATTTTAGATATTCTGTAGGGGTGTTTTTTGTTTTTTAGTGAGGCAATTGGGGTTAAGTGACTTGCCCAGGGTCACACAGATAGGAAGTGTTAAGTGTCTGAGGCGGGATTTGAACTCAGGTACGCCTGACTCCAGAGCCAGTGCTCTATCCACTGTGCCACCTGGCTTCCCCCTTCTTTAGTTATTTTAAAGGGAATTTGTCTTTATGCCTCTTCCTGTCAGGTTTTTATTGGTGCTAATGATTTGTGTGGATTAATTTTATATCCTGTAAGTTTGCTTATTAATTCAGTTAACTTTAATTGACTTGTTAAGATTCAGTCAATAAATGTTTATTAAGCTCCTACTATGTGCTAGGCATTGTGCTAAATACTGTGGATACACATAAGAGAAAGAAAGACAGTCCCTGCCCTCAAGACCTTGTAATGTAACTAGGGAAAACATTATACAAAAGGAAGCTGAAAAGGGTAGATTCCATTTGGGGCTACCCAGCTGAAAGCATGAAACCAAGCAAGCCTCTGCTGGAAAATGAAGCCTTAGCCAGAAAGTTCTGAGTCCTCCATAAAGGAAGGCTTCAAGGGTTATTATTCTACCCTCCCTTTAGAGGGAAGAGACAGCAGAGGGTGCTGAGAAACTGCTGCATGTCAAAGCTGAGTCAATGGCTTGATGGTAAGATTCAAAGGTTGAACTAATCCTAGAGAGGCCTGAGCCAAGCAGAGCTGTGAAAGGTGAAGTATACCACCCTATCATCAACAAAAGTGATAGTTTTGTTTATTATTTACCATATTTCCTCAGTTTCTTTTTCTTGTTTTATTGCTATAGCCAGTGTTTCTGATGCTTTGTCAAAATATTTGACAAGTGCTGGGGAAATGATATAGCAGTGTAGGTAAAATTACTTTAGACCAACACCTCACACCTTATCCCAAAATAAGCTGCAAATGGACAAGTAATCCAGATATAAAAGATCACATCAAAAACAAATTTTTAAAGCATGGGAAAAATTACATGCTAGATCTATGGATAGAATAAGGTTCATGTCCAAGCAAGGGATAGAGAGGATCACAAAAGATCAAATGGGAAATTTCGTTTACATAAAATTAAAAAGTTTTTGCACAAGCAAACCCCATAAAGCTAAGACTAAAAGGGAGACAATTAACTAGGGAAACAAATCTTTGCAACCAGTTCCTCTCATAAAGGTCTCATTTCCAAGCTATATAAGGAACTGATTTTTATGTGTGTGTGTGTGTGTGTGTGTGTGTGTGTATGTATGTATGTATGTATGTATGATAGTTGTTCCCTATTTCATTAATGACCCAAGGATATCAACATGGTGTTCTCAAGAGGAGGTACCCAGGCCATTTAGAGCTATATGAAAAAAAATGTTCCGAATAATGACAAATTAGAGAAATTCAAATAAGTGTTGAAGGCTTGGGGAGGGGGAGGTAGGGAGGAAGGCACATTAATGCACTATTGGTGGACCCATGAATGGATACAGCCATTATTGAAAAAATTTGGAATTACACACCAAAAATTCTAAACAGTACATGTTCTTTGACTCAGTTATACCACTGGTATACCCACTCCCAAAAGAGATAAAAGAGTGACTCATAGAAAGACTTATATGAACTCATGCAAAGTGAAGTTGGAGATCCAGAAGAGTAATTTACACTATAGCCACAATATTATAAAAGCAATTTTGAAGAGTTTTATAAACTGAGAAAGAATGAAGTGAGTAGTCCAACCAGAAGAACCATTCATACAATAGCATCATAAAAACAAACCAAAAAAAGCTTTTAAAAATATAAGAATTATGATCAGTCATCATCCATGATTCCAAAAGACCAATGATAAAAAATGCCATCCGCCTCTTCTGAGAAGTAATGAACTTAGGGTACAGAAGGAGACAGATATTTTTATATATGGCTAATGAGGGAATTTGTTTTCTTTACTATGAATCGTTTTTATAAAGAATTTGTTTTTTTCTTTTCTCTTTTTTTCAATTTGGTGGGGAGCTAGGAGGGAGAGAAAATATATTTCTCTTAATTTAAAAAGGGGGAGAGGGTGCTGCAGATATGTAATGTTGTATGCACATTCGGAGGATGTCATTATGTTGTTAGTTTTGCTTAATTTTTTATTTTATTTTAAAAGACCTGTCATAGAAAGAGTATAATCTCTAAATGTTTGTAATGTGAAAACAAAACATACCAATAAAATTTGAAAAAGCATGAGGCAGGGGCAAGGTAGGAGTATGTTTCAATTATGGAAAACTGACCAATGCAAAATCACTGAGACAAGAAATGGAGTGTTGCGAATGAAAAACAGAGAGGCCAGTTTGACTTGTTTTCAGAGTGTGGGAGGGTGAATTATGTTAAATGAGACCAGAAAGGTAAGTTGGAGCTGGGTTGCATAGAGCTTTTGAAGCTAAATAGATGAATTAAGATTTTGTTCTGGAGATAATAGGAAGCCCCTTGAGTTAGTTAATTAGCAAAGTCACATGATCAAATTTAGTTTTAAGGAAAATTACTTTGGTGCCTTTTGGTTATTTTGAACTAATGTGATGAGACACTTGAGGTATAATGATTAATCAGGAGACTTGCAATAATCTTGACAAGAGATGATGAGGGGCTGAACTAAGGAGAGAGAGAGAGAGAGGGAGAGGGAGAGAGAGAGAGAGTGTGTGTGTGTGTGTGTGTGTGTGTGTGTGTGTTTATGTGTACACGTTTGTATGTGTGTACATGCACCCAGGCGCACATGTGTGTGGAAAAGATTCAGAAATCTCTGACAGGTGTTATGAAAGCAGAAATGGCAAGATAGGTCAACTGATTGAATGTGTTGGTTTTGAGAGAGAGCAAGTAGTCAAGGATAATGCTAAGAACCTGGAATAACAGAAGGATGGTGATGTCTTAAGTATAAATAGGAAAATTTGGAAGGGGAAAGGTTTAAAAGAAATGATAAAGAATTCAGTTTTAGACGTGTTCAGTTTAAGATGTTTCCAAATATCCAGTTGGACTTATCTAATAGGCACTTGGTCATGAAGGACTGGAGTTCACCGAAGAGACTGTAACTAGATAGAAATCTGGGAATTATCTGCAAAGGGCTAATAGTTTAATCTACAGGAATTTATTGAGGTTATAGAAAGAGAAAGTAGTAGTCTGAAGAAACCTATATGCCATTTTCCAAAATGTTTTTAAATTCCCAAGGAGACTAATAATAATGAAATGCAGTTTTCAAAATATTTTTTAAAAATTCATAGATGCTTTGAAATCTGTCCACAAACCGTTTGAGGTATGGGGACATGGACCCCAGATTGAGAATCACTAGTATAGAAGAAGTAGAGAAGAGAGTGTCCCTCTTAAAGAACACTCACGATGAAGAGGATCGATGCAGATACTGAGCCAGCAAAGGAAGCTGGGAAGGAACGGTCAGACAGATAGCAGGCAAACTAGAGGAAAAGTAGTGTAACATTGTCCAATAGAGCAGACAGTACATGGAGGGTTAGTTTGGATCAAAAAAAACCAAACCATCGGATTTAACAAGTATGGAATCATTGATAATTTTGAAAAGAACAGTTATACTTGAAAAATAGAGTGCTGAGAAAAGGAGGCGAGATGGAGAATCATGGCTTGAAGGGAAGGTAGGGTCTATGGAGATTTTTAAAGGGAAAAGACCAACTGACCATAGAAGTTGGAGATTTGAGAGGGGTTGGAGATGATTGAGGAAGCACTCTGATGATGGAAGAGAAAAGATGGGAAGGGATATATGCAAAGGAGCTGGCCTGACAGTACATACCTGATTCAGAAATGACTCCCACATCAGTAATGAATCATTTCTTATCTTAAAATATAATCAGTTTCACCAAAACCATGGAACTCAAATTCCCCATGCCCATGGAGTATTTTCCCATGGTCTGCTGTATAAATGAGTTTAAAAATATAGTTAGACATGAGATATTGTGTTATTTTGGGTACACCGCTTTTAGGAGTTGAGATAACACTAACATCACATATTTGACCTTGAGACTGGGAATTTCTCTGTCAGAATAGACATCAACACAGACTATTACCATTTTGTAAATATGTGAAACCGGTCTTAATCATTCATTGCAATCAAGGGAACCAAAAGATTCTTAGAATCCGCCTAAATCATCAAAAAGGTGCTCTCTCCTAAGTAGAAAGCAACTCCTAAGAGTAGCACCAGTTTAAAATTTAATCTTGGTTTTAGAATCTAAGAGAAAAGAATGGTGGAAAATTATGAACTATATATCACCTTATAAAAACAGTGGAAAGCCATGTAGCAGAAAACAATGTTTCTGAAATCTTAGCCAGAGTCCTATTACTTACTAATCCAGATTATCCCAGTGTCATTTGAAGATGGAATTGTATGAGTGGTAGGAAAATGGGGGAGAAGGAGAAACTGAATATCTATGTAGTAAATTCTTTTCATCAGTGACATTTAGACGCTAAAATTGCAATCGCTAGGGTGCTTTGGGAGGAAGGAGAAATGTCACGAATGATAATAAAACGTGGAAGAAGCAGACTGAGTAAATGAAGTCTGAACCGAGGAGATTCATACTGTTGGTGATTAGAGGTCTCATTGAGTGCATCAAGAGACATATTTTCAAGATATCAGAAAGAGAGGATACCAAATCTTAGGGAAAAAATAAATCCAATGTTATTACCCAAGAAAATATTAAAACTACCAAGCCACATGATTACTTTTTCATTTTTGAAATATTTTTATGAACATAATCTATACACACCAAAGAAATCATTAGAATAAGAAGGGAAGAGAGAGGCTTTCCCAAATGATAATTGTATAGGAGTTCACGTTAATAGTCACATAACTGGGGGCAGCTAGATGGCGCAGTGGTTAAAGCAGCAGCCCTGGATTCAGGAGTACCTGAGTTCAAATCCAGCCTCAGACACTTGACACTTATTAGCTGTGTGACCCTGGGCAAGTCACTTAACCCCCATTGCCTGCAAAACCCCCCCCCCCCACACACACACACAAAAAGTCACATAACTGACTTATTAAAATGCCAAGAATATAAGATTCCACAGCACCTCTTAGTTTAATATAATAATAATTAAAAAAAATTCTGTAGAACAGAACACTGGTGTGTTTTTTGTTTTTTAGTGAGGCATTTGGGGTTAAGTGACTTGCCCAGGGTCACACAGCTAGTAAGTGTTAAGTGTCTGAGGCCGGATTTGAACTCAGGTACTCCTGACTTCAGGGCCAGTGCTTTATCCACTGCGCCACCTAGCCGCCCCTAGAACACTGTTTTGGTTTTTGGTTTTTGTTTTAGTGAGGCAATTGGGGTTAAGTGACTTGCCCAGGGTCACACAGCTAGTAAGTGTTAAGTGTCTGAGGCCGGATTTGAACTCAGGTACTCCTGACTTCAGGGCCAGTGCTTTATCCACTGCGCCACCTAGCCGCCCCTAGAACACTGTTTTGGTTTTTGGTTTTTGTTTTAGTGAGGCAATTGGGGTTAAGTGACTTGCCCAGGGTCACACAGCTAGTAAGTGTTAAGTGTCTGAAGCCGGATTTGAACTCAGGTCCTCCTGACTCCAGGGCCGGTGCTCTATCCACTGCGCCACCTAGCTGCCCCTAGAACACTCTTTTTAAGGCTTTATTTCAACAAGGTATTTCCCATATATAAAAATCAAAACAAAGTAGCAAAGATAAATTTATTCGGCTATCTTATTTGTATTAACCAGATCATAAAACAGATACATATATTCACCAGAGGCATTTGCACCCTTCATGGAAGATATGCAGCTCTGAGTTTAAAGGAGAGATTATCTATAGGTGATGTAGGCATCCTGATGCTCCCTTTTGTGGGCTGCATACTGTTTTCATCTAGCTTCACAGTATTTCAGAGCCTCAACAAGATGCTTAGTTTTTCTCAAGTGTTTGCCAGTTATCTAAGTGAGCCTAGAATTGAATAGCAGAAGGGAAGTAGTAGACTGCCTTTAGGAAGTTGCTCATTGCTTTTAATGACTTCAAACTACCTCCTAAAACAAAAAACCATCTTTTTAAGTCCTTTCATCTCTTCTTAGTAACAGTGTGATTCTGGGTAAATCACAATCTTCATTAACCATGTTTTCTTCCCATGTTTTTAAGGTCAGGGTAATACCATTTGTATATATACTTGAAAGGATCGTTGTGGGAGTCAAATAGGATCAAATAAGATGATGTCTATGATAATGATTTGTAAGATATCAAGTATTACAGCTACATGCTGCATTAGATAGAGCACCGGGCCTGGAGTCAGGAAGACCCATCTTCCTGAGTTCAAATCTAGCTTCAGGCACTTATTTGCTGTATGATCCTGGACAAGATACTTAACCCTGTTTGCTTCAGTTTCCTCATCTGGGAAATGAGCTGGAGATGGAAATAGCAAACCACTCCAGGATCTCTACCAAGAAAACTTCAAACGGCTCATAAATAGCTGGTAATGACTGAAAAACAACTAAGCAAAAAACACAACTTGCATGTGTAAGTAAGGTATCATCATAAAACTTTTAAATCCTGATTTAATAGCTGCTTTCAATCTTCTCTTTTTGTCTTCAGTTTTCCACAAGCTACAAACCAGACACTCTTGGACAAGTTTAAGCGCCAGCATGAAGGAAACTCTTATATTGAATTTCCAGCAGTGATGGAGCCTGCCTTTATCATAAAGCATTATGCTGGAAAAGTGAAATACGGCGTTAAGGTCAGTAATCAATTCATTGTTTGTACTTCTAGCTGACTCCTTAGTCATTATTTAGAAACACTTTTCAAAAGAATATGGCTGGGGAGCAGCTAGGTGGCGCAGTGGATAAAGCACTGGCCCTGGATTCAGGAGGACCTGAGTTCAAATCCGGCTTCAGACACTTGACACTTACTAGCTGTGTGACTCTGGGCAAGTCACTTAACCCCCAATTGCCCCGCCAAAAAAAAAAAAAAGTATGGCTGGAATCAATATGATGACATTTGATCACTAAACTTCTGTATTAATTCTCTTTGATTTTAGGTGCTTTTCACCTGTGTAGACAAAGCTGATATTGTCAGTCAGATCTCTTTTCTCCAGAAAAGTGCAAGAGGGGAGTTTGACACAAATGCTCCTTAAATACCAAGATGTCTTTCCTTTCCCACATTTTTTCCTGTATTTCTGCCTTTAGGAAATTGCTCATTGCTTTTAATGACTTCAAACTATCTCCTAAAACAAAAGCCCAATTTTTTTTAAGTCCTGAAGTGCAAGAGGGGAGTTTGACACAAATGCCCCTTAAATACCTTAAATACTGTCCCACTACCAGGTTTCCCTGAAATCCTGCATGTTCTCTGAGATCAGTCTCACACCCAGCATGTTAGGTCAAAAAAACCCCCCCACCAACAACAACCAAAAGAGAGAGGTTTGGTGAGTTAGTCTGACCAGTTTTTGGGTTTTTTTTTCTTGAAGTTAGTGACCCTGCTACCTCAGTCTACTTAAAGTTTGTAACTACTTTTAGAGAATTTTCAAAGGAGCAAGGTCATGGGTGCACTGATGTACTCATACTTATACACATTGTCTTCTCCTGGGTCTTCATGAGATGAATTCCCACCTTAAAAACATTTGGAAAAGAGCTAGCTGATTTCCACACCTTTTCAACAAAATGAAATGTCAACAAGTTTAAGATTGGTAAAGATCTGTAATAATTGGAGTGACACCACCTGCTGGAGAGTTACTGTAGGAAAGCTCCACCATGAGGAGAAGGCGTCTGAGGGCAAGCCGTGTGGTCAGTTCCTTGGCGTCAGGAAGTGACGTTTGCTTGTGGGTAATGTCTGTCAAAGCTACCAGCCAATTAGCTTGGAGATGTGTGTGCATGTGAATGGGATGTTTCCGGTTCCACAGGAGACTTGTGGGACAAAGAAGGGGTGAGACTCACTCTCTCACTCTCTTTCACGAGGACCTCGGGGGAGCGGAGCAGGAGATGCGGGCTCCCCGAGATAGATAGCAGAATCTAGGCCTTTTTCTCTCTCTCTCTCTTCACCAAAGTCTTATTCTCCTTAATAAATGCTTAAAAGTCTAAACTCTTGCTAAAGCTTATACTTTATTGGCGACCACTCATTAGATATTTTAGACATTATAGCTAGAATTTTAGCCCCTTACAGATCTCAAGGCTTATTCCTGCCTTTAAAATGAGCCAGGCCTCTGTATGTTGATTTTTCATAATTAAAAAATTTTTTTCCAAGTTTTCCATTGTGGAGAAGTGTGGATAGACTCCACATATACACCAGCCTTCAGTTGAAAGTAGAAAATGTTATATTAAGGGAAAGTGGCTGTGATATAGAAATAGAAGATAATACTACTGGGAATAAAACACATTGATGCACTCTGTGGGTTCAGGGGATATGTGTTTTTATGGTGAGTGGTTAATAAGCAGATTTGAATATGAAATCTATTTTGCCAGCCTTAATAAGGACAGTATGATATACATCATTTCAGCTTTTGGGGGGGATTGAGCATTCTACAGTCCGAGTATAATGATGACAATACACTAATCATCCAGTGTTGTTCATGTTAAAGGTATAAAAATTAGGCTTTATTTGTACTGATTGTATATTCAGCTACTACTCTAGCAGACACCTACTCTAGAGCCTGGCATGTTAGTAGGCTAAAGGGCTAACCTGCCCACCAGAGGAAATACTAACTACCTGATTTGGAAATGATGCTTAATGACTCAGCCATGAACCCACCTTAACAGTTTTTGTCACCTGGAGGAGAACTTAGTCTTTGAACAGCGCCACTGCCTTCATTATGATCAATGATAACAGAATTCTGTAATACTTTAGGGTTTGCAAAGTGTGCTCATCAGAAGGACACTGTGAAGTAAGTAGTGTATGTGTTACCCTCCCTTGCCAGACCTGGACCAAATTCAAACCCAGGGCCAGCTTGTGATCACTGGCCTGCCCCTTCTCTTTGCAGCCTCTCTTAGAGACCATGAGCTGCACAATGCCTCACAATCTCCATCTGCCGTAAAGTAGTATACCTATAGCTTTTTTGTTCTCTCTCTTTCCATGTACTAATCACTCACAAGGCATTTAGGAGAAAAATATCTTAAGGCTTCTCCTCCTGTTCTCATTCCATATCCCCTAACACTATCACACCTATGTCTGCCAACCTTTTCTGCTGTGCCCATTTCCATAGTGAACAAATTTCTTACATCAGCCCTCATTGATGCCTGGCTCTCCTTTGATGAAAACTAAGTCTTTGGCTATCTCCTCTAAGCAGTCAATAAACATTCATTAAGTGTTCACTGTGTGCAGGTACTGTGCTAGGTGATGGCAATGCAAAGAAAAGCACAGGTTATGCTTTCAAGAAACTCATGGGCTAATGGGGAAGAAACGTGGAAAAAACTATGTACAAACAAGCTACATACAGGATAAATTAAAAATAATCAATAGGATCAAGGGAAATTGGCTTTCTGTAGAAGGTGGGGTTTTAGCTGGGATTTGAAGGATGCTAAGAGACAGAAATGAAGAGAGCCAGTGAAAATGCCTTGAGTTGGGAAATGGAAATTCAACAAGGCTAGTGTCCTTGGTTCTCAGAATAGGCCGGGGTGGGGGGGAGAATAGTATAAGGGGAAAGAAGACTGGAAAGGTAGGAGGGAGAGCAGGTAACAAAGGACTTTAAATGCCAAACAAAGAATGTTATATATTTGTTCTTAGAAGTGAGGGGAAGCCACTGGAATTTATGCAGTAGTTGGGTAACAATCTTACCTGGTGCTTTACATAGATCACTTTGGATAGTTGAGTGACAAGAGACTTTTGGCAGGCAGACTTAACCAGGAAGGATATTGCAATAGTCCAGGTGTGATATGATCAGAGTCTTGCACCAGGGTGGCAGCAATGTCAAAGGAGTGAAAGGGGCATTAAGGGAGAGATGTTATGAGGTAAAATAGACAGAACTTGGCAGTATATTGGATATGGGGGGTGAGAAAGATTGAGGAGTCCCAGTGACAGCTAGGTTGCAAGCCTGGGTAACTGGAAAGATGGTGGTGCCCTCAGTACTTGACATACTTCAAGAAGAATCATATTCCTTGTTCCCTAGTGTCTCTTCTAGACTCTCCCTTTACCCCTTTTCTCCTTTGAGTTCCACACAATCAAAATTTTCCACCCAATCAAGATTCTGATATCTGTAATACAATTATCCCTTTTCTCATAGAGTTCAGCACCTGCTTTACATTTTCCTATCCTTTCAACTTTCAACTTTCAACTCCCACAGTTTTACTAGAGGATTTTAATATTCATGTTTAATATTTAATATTCATTCCCACAAACTCCCCAACTTCCCAGTTATTCAACCTCCTTCAATCCCTTCACCTACTCCTTTATTCCTCCTAAGTAATAGGTCAGAGTAATCACGTACAAGATCTCACCATTCCTAACTAGTGTGTTCTTCTCTCCTAAACCTATTCTTTTCCCTGATCAAGACCTGGGTATTTTCTCAGGCCATTACCCTTACACTGGTTTGATTTTCCTCCTTCTTAGATATTTCCACTTTTTACTTTCCTCTGTTCTTGAGTCCTTTTCCACCTTGTCTTATCATTCATTTCCCTTTTTTTTTTTTTTTCCCCAGGGCAATGGGGGCTAAGTGACTTGCCCAGGGTCACACAGCTAGTAAGTGTTAAGTGTCTGAGGCTGGATTTGAACTCAGGTCCTCCTGACTCCAGGGCTGGTGCTCTATCCATTGCGCCACCTAGCTGCCCCTGTGAGTTCTTAATAAATAAATGCTTGTTGCCTTAACTTGCAAAGAGAGAACTACTGGGCATGATGGCTTCCTGAATGGTAAGGTGGGCTGCCCAGCTCCCCCACATTTACTCTAGGAAAAAAGTCTGAGATTCATGACAGATGGAATTAAGAAATTCAGTAAGAAACTACAATAAATTACATATTGAACCCCAGAATTGCAGTCCAAGGGTAGTAGGAAATGGGATTACTAGCAAAGCCAGTACTAGTTCAGGAAAACATGCCCGTTTCTTCTGTGTATTATCAGAGAAGTTTAAGAGACAAGGGTAGTTTTGCAGGGCTCTCTATCAGTAGGCAGAAAAAGGGGAGGACTCCCTGAAGAAGTTCCACCATAATTATAAACCCACAGTTAAGTCCTTGTAAGCTTCAGTGAACAGAATGAACCAATGTGGATGCAGCAGTAACATGGGAACACAATTAATAGCAGAAAAGACCAGCTTCCTAAGTACCCAGCACCCTGTCTTAAGATATCATAGAGGGCCCTGACTATCTGGCATGCGGAACCCCTGAGATCCACAGGGACACAGCCCCCCTCGAGGAGGAGGAGGTCATGTAATGAACCAAGGTCACCCCAGAAGGGACCAAGCAAGGGCAACCTTTACCAAAAGGAGCAGAGCCTAAACTTAACACAAAACCCAAATTCAGAAGCTGGAGAAATGAGGAGACTGAAAGAAGACAATTACCTTTATCAGAATTGATGACCTGCAAATGGGAGAGTAAGTCCATGACAACTACAAGCAGAGACTCAAGGGAAATAATGGTCTACAAGACCTACAAGAATACCTAAAGGAAATAAAGCATGGAATAAAAAAAACCATGAAATAAAAACTCTGGAGGAAAGCATAGGAAATTGGAATAAATAACTTAAAGGACAGAGTGGTATACTTTACTCTAGTAACAGACTCCATGAAAACTGGGTTAGGCCAAATGGAAATCAATGACTTTATGATACAGCAAGAAACAGTAGAAGCAAATTAGAAGATTGAAAAAATAAAATATAAGATATCTGATATCAAAAATATATTTAGAAAGTAGGTCAACTATTAGAGTGGCAAAATATAACAAAAAAGGAAAATATTGGATGTTGGAGGGGATGTGGGAAAACTGGAATACTAATCCACTATTAGTGGAATTGTGAAAAGATTCGACCATTCTGGGGAGCAGTTTGGAACTATGCCCAAAGGGCTATAGAATTGTGCATGGAGAAGGAAAGGCAAGCCACTCCAGTATCTTTGCCAAGAAAACCCTAAATGGTCTCACAAAGAGTTGAACATGACTGTAAACAACTGAACAATAGACTTTACCATCCACTTAAGTTTTGAGCCATTTTTCTACTCTTTGTAAACCAGACTCATTTTTCAAGTTGTCTACTTTCTTCCACATCCATCAGGTTGGCAAAGTTGATAAAAAAGAAAAGTGAAAAATACTGGAGGAGATTTGGGAAAACAGGTTCTTTTTTTTTTTTTTTTGTGAGGCAGTTGGGCTTAAGTGACTTGCCCAGGGTCACACAGCTAGTGTCAAGTGTCTGAGGCTGGATTTTAACTCAGGTCCTCCTGAATCCAGGGCCAGTGCTCTGTCCACTGTGCCACCTAGCTGCCCTGAAAACAGGTTCTTTAATGTACTATTGGTAGAGCTGTGAACCATTCTGGAATGTAAGTTGCAGTTGTCCCCCAAAAGCTATTAAATTGTATATATACAGTAGCCCATAGATACTGGTCTGTATCTCATAGAGATCAAAGAAAGAGGTAAAGGACCCATACATACAAAAATATTTATAGCAACTCTTTGTTGATAACAAAGAATTGGAAACTGATGGCATATCTGAAGACTCAGGAACTGACCAACATGATGGCCAACCACAATTCCAAAGGACTTATGATAAAACATGTTCTCCACTTCCAGAGAGAGAAATAATGGACTCAGATTGAAGCATATTTTGAACTCTGTAATTGCTAGAGGGGTCCCTCCCCCCTACTTATATTTACTAGCCTTGAATTTTTGTGTGCTTCTGTTGGCTTCCTGATAGAATATAGGGATTGTTTTAATTTGTCCTTATTTTCCCAGGACCCAACAAAATGCCTGGCTCACATGAGTTGTTTTATCAGTATCTATTACTTGATTGATAGATTGGTTATCATAAAGGTTTCGAAATATTACCTTAGCTCTTTTTCTTCCATTAGGATTTCCGGGAGAAAAATACAGACCACATGCGTCCAGATATTGTTGCTCTTCTACGAAGTAGCAAGAATGCCTTTATTTGTGGAATGATAGGAATTGACCCAGTGGCTGTTTTTCGCTGGGCAGTTCTTCGAGCTTTTTTCAGAGCCCTGGTTGCATTCAGGGAGGCTGGGAAGAGATATGTTCAAAAGAAAATTGGTAAGTAATAGATATTAGAATCCTACTTTGCTTCATTTTTAATCTAGACTCATTTTTATAGACCCATGTTGAGATGTTCTAATCCGTTACATATTAATTGACCATTATGATAACCCCAGGAGCCATGAGCAACTAGTGAAACTGGTTTTGGTAAAACAAAAATAAAATGGTTTTTTGATCATTTGTGATAAAAGTTAAGGAATTTAATGTCATTAATTAATTATTTAACCTAACCTTTAGGCAAGAATCAACATGAGATTTAATTGCAAAAGTGAAATAGAATGAAATAAAATTTTAATTATTTTACTGTGATCTCTGAATAGAAATTGAAATAGTTGTGTTTTGTATACTTTTTCCAAACTACCCTATCAAGACATCAGTCATTATGCTCTTATTGTCTCTGATACATTCACTGTTGCAGTTAGCCAGAAATATTTTGCTGTTCTCATACTGTCCTGAAATCGTAATAAGATGAAAATAGTAGTATACCTGCCATTGTGGCTGGTAGGTCTCTACTAAACTTGGTTAATATGCTTGTATGTATAAAGCAGTTCCTAAAAGATAAACAGAATCACTTTGAGTTAAGGCCTGTGCCTAATCTGGCTTGATATTTGTAATACCACCTGACAGCCAGACTATCTCAGTTACTATCTCATTACTCCAGTGTGATAGAGTAGTAGGAAGCACTAATTGACTTTGGATTCAGGCAGCCTGGGTTCACATCCTTTTACTGAAGGACCTTGGACAAGTCTTCTACACTCCCTCAAACCTCATTTTCCTTATCTTTAAAAGGAGTGACTTGCATTCCCCAAATGAGAAATGGTCAAAGGATATGAACAGGCAGTTTTCTGATGAAGAAACCAAATCTATCTATTCCCATATGAAAAAATGCTCTAAATCTCTAATGATTAGAGAGATGCAAATTAAAACAACTCTGAGGTACCACCTGATACCTATCAGATTGGCTAAAATGACAAAAAATGAAAATAATAAATGTTGGAGAAGCTGTGGGAAAATTGGAACACTAATTCATTGTTGGTGGAGCTGTGAACTGATCCAGCCATTCTGGAGAGCAATTTGGAATTATGCCCAAAGGGCGATAAAGCTGTGCATACCCTTTGACCCAGCAATACCACTTTTGGGTCTTTTTCCCAAAGAAATCATGGAAAGGGGAAAGAGACCCACATGTATCAAAATATTTATAGCTGCTCTTTATGTGGTGGCAAGGAATTGGAAGTTGAGGGCGTGCCCATCAATTGGGGAATGGCTAGACAAGTTGTGGTATATGAATACAATGGAATACTATTGTGCTGTAAGAAACGATGAGCAGGAGGAGTTCAGAGAAACCTGGAGGGTCTTGCATGGGCTGATGATGAGTGAGATGAGCAGAACCAGAAGAACATTGTACACAGTATCATCAACATTGAGTGTTGATCTACTGTGATGGACTACATTCTTCTCACCAATGCAATGGTACAGAAGAGTTCCAGGGAACTCATGACAGAAGAGGATCTCCAAATCCAAGAAGAAAAAAAGAACAGTGGAGTATAGATGCTGAACGAACCATACTATTTCTTTTGTTTTAGGTGCTGTTGTTTTTTTCTATTTTGAGGTTTTTCATCATTGCTCTGATTTTTTCTCTTATAACATGACTAATGCAGAAATAGGATTAATGTTATTGTGTGTGTGTGTGTGTGTGTGTGTGTGTGTGTGTATAAAACCTATATCAGATTACCTGCTGTCTAGGGGAGGAGGGAGGGAGAAAAATCTGAAATTGTAAAGCTTGTATAAACAAAAGTTGAGAACTATCTTTACATGTAACGGGAAAAAAATAAAATACTTTATTAATTGAAAAAAAAAGGAGTGACTTGAACTAAGTGTTTCTGAGGTCTGCTCTCTATGATCTAATGTCTATTACAGTTTTCCTTTAATGCCGCAATCTTTTATTCAGCTTACCAAATGATTTGTCAAACATTTAAATGCCTACTACATGTAAAATGAAATTTTTTTCTCTGAAAGAAAAACTTGAAAAACCTAGCTCTTAGATATTTCTAACATACTATATTTAGGTATTTATATTTACAATTAGAATAAGAAATTAAAAGATCCAATTTTTTCTTTCTCTTCATGAAATTTCTTTTAGGCAAGGAATATCACTCCCCCCGTCAAAAAAAACCCTCCCAATAATTTATGAATTTTTCATATCATTTTATTACATTGTGGGAAATCTACTATTCAAAGTTAAATTTGGGTTGAAGTACCCTCTTAAACATACAAGGTAGCTCTGTGAGAGTTAGGAGTATAAATTGTCATTCACATATTGGTAAAAAGTAGTTCAAATGACATTTTAAATATGTCTTAAACTGAGAAAAAAATATTTTATTTGAGGAATAGGATTGATGCACTTTTTAGCAAGAGGTTTGAATAGGCCTGGGTGGAGATCTGCATCAGATTCAAGGCTCTTAAGAAGAGTTCTCAGAGGTGGGAGTGGAGCAAAGGGAAGTGAAAGCTTTCCAAAGACTAACTTTATCCATTTCACTATGTTATCTGAGGCTGGCCTTGTATCCAGGCAAGGGAAAAGTAATTCCCTTACTCTTTTCTGAATTTCACAACTTCCTATTTCTAGTGGCTTAGGAGTCATTTGACTTAGATTCCAATTCTGGCTTTACAGAATGAGACACTCAACTGCCTTTGGTTCTCTCTTTCTTCACCTACACAATGAAAGAGTCAAATGAGATGATTTCTAAGGGCCCTTCCAAATCTAAAAAATTCAGTGATTCTGACTACAGTTTAGACCATTAGTATATCAATTCAGCTGAATTTAAGAATTTTGTTTAAAAAGAACCTAACCACTATTTTTAAAACGTTGTTTCTGTGGGAAAGCCTGTTGTCAATTCGAAAATAACTGGCTTATAAGCAAACTTTTGGGTCACAACCCATAGATTAATTTGGAACTACCTATGTATAAAAAGTTTCACTTCGGGGCAGCTAGGTGGCGCAGTGGATAGAGCACCGGCCCTGGAGTCAGGAGTACCTGAGTTCAAATCCGGCCTCAGACACTTAACACTTACTAGCTGTGTGACCCTGGGCAAGTCACTTAACCCCAATTGCCTCACTAAAAAAAAAAAGTTTCACTTCACTAGTATTTTTTAAAGAAATTCATTAACATAATAAAGCTTCCAACATAGTATAAGCTGTGTATGACATCAAAAAAAGATGAGTGGACTCTGGCATTCACTGATAGGATTATGATTGATCAAAAACTAATCACGGGAAGAAAAAACACCCATCATCTAGCATGGAGAATCTGTTGGCCAATTTAGGGACTGAACCATTTGGCTGAATATAAGAAGTACTTGTTGAATCAACGAAGTAGCTTGCTTGAGTCAGAATAGAATGATAGAATGTTGTTTTGTGACTGTGGAGAAAAGATAAAGATGAATGGAGAGAGAACAGCCACAGTTATCCAGAGATATATTATGGCATGGTAGCTAGAGAGCAAGCCTTTTTGTACATGTCCTGCCTCAGATACATGGATGCTATGTGGCCCCTAGGAAAGTCACTTAAACCATCAGAGCTGTTGGCCATGTGTTAAAACTGAGCTTCGAAGTAGGTGTGATTGGGGGTGGGGTGGGGGTAGTAGAAACTTCCTCAACCAGAAATTCCCTACACCAATGAAACCACATGTCCTGTCCTATTGTTAAGTTATCCGCAAGTAGAATTGTAATCTTTATCCAAGGGCGTTGGTACTATTCTTCACCCAGTGCTCCTCACTACCACACTAAACTGTAAATTTTATTTACAAAATAGAAACAAATAATATTGAAGGGTTTTTAATGTCATCATCGTTCTCGTAAATAAAATTAAAATGATCAACATTAAGGGAACCCTAGAAAAGCAGAATAAAGGCAGATTTGCTACTTTATCTTATATACAAGTGACACTATTACAGTTTATAAGAGTGTATAGAAAATAATAATGATACCAGGTAATAGAATAAATTAATCGCTTTATTTGCAATTTTAAAAGTAAATATTAGCCATGAAATTTTGGTTCAGCATTTAAATACATTAATTTTCATGTATTAATGTGTATTTATAAATCACATGTTTATGTACATATGTATATTTATGTATTTTAATATTCTTGATACATTTTTTAAATATATACATAAATGCAACCTGATATGCATTATATAAACTATCAAGCTAAACAAATTTTTATGACGAGAGACCCTTTGTTAGGACACCCGAAAGAGCATAACTGATAGGTTTTGGTGATACTCTGCTTGGTTTCAGTGTATTGGTAGGATTAGAACCCATTAAGTGTTTTCTTCTCATCTATTTCCCTGGAAATGTGTTTCATAACTCTCTAGCCCTCAAATCGATGCCATGTTTTTCTTGGGGTATTAAGATACTTTGTGTTGTATTCAACCTCAGTCCAGGAATTTCTTAAAAGTATCTTTGGAGATCTACTATGTCATATGCCCTGGTAAATGAAACCTCTTCATGTAATTTTCAGGATTTTCTACTAGTTTCTCACATGGGATAAGAAGAGATGGTATTTAATGGGTTAAAGCTGTTTCTTTGTCTAAAAGCTTTAAAAAAAAAAATTCCTTCAAAGCTGCCTTAAATTGTGCCTTGTACTTAGCCATTTCTAAGTGTGTTCTTCTGCCATCAGTGTGATCATGTTATTCAGCTTCCTAGTTCTTCCCTTCTTAGAATACAATGTTCTTCCTTAACTAGAATGCTGATGCTGCATATCTGGGGATTTAAAAATAATCAGAGACCTATTCTGACATAGTCGGAAAACTAGCTTCTTTAAATAAATAAAAGGCCATTACTAAGTTTTTAACTTAGTCATTTTAACTTAATTTCTTGATCACGAGTCCAATGACGAACCCCTTGATAGTGTTCTTAAAACTGGCTTTTTATTTACATCGATTGTTAAGGTTTTAGAATTTGGTTGTTAAAAAAGACAGTTCTACTTAGTGTAATCTTTGATTATGTCCAATTCCAAGAGATGTTCTCTTGGAAACACCCCATAATACCCTCCTTACCTTTGCCCACATCTCAAAATTGAATTCTTGTTAATATTTGTGAATAGTGTGCCTGGCATATAGTGGGCACACAATAATGTTTGTTGAATTGTATTAACTAGAATCCCCTTATTTAATTATCTTCTTCCTTATTGGCTTGAATAACATGCTTCTTGCATGGTTCAAATTGGGGTTTGGTGTATCATACTGTAATCCAGTTCCTAGTGGGCATTACTAGCACCTCTTATGCAGCTAACAGTTCTGTTTCACTTTATTTTCTATCCAACTTTTGACAGAAGTGGTGTAAATTAACAATTTTAGTAGCTTAGGCCAATCTATATACATATATATTTATTTCTTATGTAAACATATATATATATATGTATATCAACTGTAGCAATTATACATGCTTCTCTTTTTCCATTCTGTGTTTCTTTACCGTCCTAGAAGCAATTACTCTTTTCCTCCTGTGTGATTTATCATAAATGTGTATTAACTGTGGGATCTATGGCCAAGCCATTTAACTTTTGGTAAATTAAGTTATATTTCTCTTTGGGATCTAGTAAGCATTTCTGCAGTGCTGCCAACCATGTGCTTATTCACATCAAATGGTTAATAAAAGCAGGGACATTTTTCATTCTGCTTTTCCAATTTGGTTTTTTGTAACTCAGAATGATATGTAGTGATAGAAATTAACTTTGGAGTTATATTGTTGTTTAATTATATCATCATTTAATGGGAAGGAAATTCCTGTCACAATAAGGTAACCAAAAAGGACCTTTGATTCCTCTGAACATATTTGTGTAATTTCTGCAGAGATAGAAATACTATTATTTCTCCAAGTGATCTAGCTGTATGTTCCTCAAATGGTTGGCAGCATTGGCCTTAACTCTTTCTTGGTGTGGGCTTGTATAATGTTTCTTTCTTTCCATTTTTTTTTCTTTTGCTTCCTAAGGGAATGATGATGCAGTGCCATGTGCGGTTTTGAAAAGTGTGGATAGTTTTAGCTTTCTCCATCACCCAGTCCATCAGAGGAGCTTAGAGATTCTTCAGAGATGCAAGGAGGAGAAGTACAGTAAGGCTCCCAATTCCAGTTTCTTCTCTGACATGCAAACATCAAGAAATGGAAACCAGCAGCATTCTGCACAAGCATAGGAGAGAGGGTTCTACCAATAATAGGCTGCCCCACTCTCCCAGTATCTTTTATCAGCAATTTCAAAACACTAACATGAAGTGACTTCAGCTCTTCCTTTAGAAATTGCCAGCATGGGGACAGCTAGGTGGCGCAGTGGATAGAGCACCGGCCCTGGAGTCAGGAGTACCTGAGTTCAAATCCGGCCTCATACACTTAACACTCACTAGCTGTGTGACTCTGGGCAAGTCACTTAACCCCAATTGCCTCACTAAAAAAAAGAAAAAGAAAAGAAATTGCCAGCATGGATGTGGAACAGATTTTTCATATCCCTGTTCTTTATGTTTGAGTTTCTCCTATTTGCCTATAATCTATATCTTATTCATTATACTTCATGTTAATCCCTGAATGGCTGTTTCTAGGTTAGTCTCCTAAATTTCTTCATATTCTTTTATGGGAGCTATTTTATGACTAAATTGCCAAAGTAGCCTATTTCAAAGTAGCAGCATTGCTACTTTGCATTTTTATGACAAATACAATCACAATTTGATTGGCCTAAAAGTAACATGATGAGATCTAACTAGAAGCTTACTGAAATTAATTGCGGTTCGGTCACATTAATGTTTTGTTTCAAGGAAAAATGTCAGAATTACTTCAGCTCTTTTAGTTAAACATCAGATGCTCTTTTATTTGCAAAGTGTTTGTGGAGAAATGCCCCTGGTGTCCATTTCCATTGCTTTCTTTTGTAACTTGATAAAACTCATTTTGAATGAAAATCAGATTATTTTGCCTAGTCTATTATCTATCATTGCTGAATTCCTACTACCCTGAAAATAAAAGGTCTGTACCAATCATTGGCTGATTTGATTAACCAACTGTGTTCCCAACCTCTATACTTTCTACATGGTGGAGAAATTACACTATTATCTGCCCAATTTTCTGAATAGTTTTTAAGTAATTAGAGCATTAATTTCCTAATCATGAAATTCAGTGTTTTAAATAGTATATATACATTTTTCTTAAACCTCACGTGAAAGAATTTTACAATTTCAGTATCTTGTTAATGAAGACATAATCTAAGCAGAGTTGAGTAGGACAGGAAATTTCAAAAACTTTTAAAAAATTTCTTGTCTCTATTTTACTCTATAAAAATCAATCACTTCAAGGTAAGCAACTTGACAAAGTGTCCTTATTATAGTATATGAAGTCAGATACAGGATGTTAAGTTCTCTTATACATATGTCCATTATAGTTTTATATGACACATTTGTAAATGATTGTCACAGGTATTATTGTTTAATTCTTTAATCATCAAGGTAAGTATTTTATTTTCATTTAAATAATCTGGCAAATAATTTTATTAGCAACATTTTTATTACTAAGTTGTGTCAGCAGTTTTTAGGCATTTCACAATGAAAATTGGTATCTATTCTTCACACTTAGTTTTCCCATTTATGTTCATAAGTCAAATTTTAACATCCTATGTAACTTCATTTTAAATATAAAGTCTCCAACTCTGTTATTTTTTTTTTAACTTAGGTAAGAGCTCACTGGAATTAGATATCAGCTGATTGTCAGCTTTATGGTATATGAACTCAGGGTCCCAACTACCCTGATCAGCTAGATCTCATTATGTAAACAGTGGGGCCTTCCTGAACCCCACCCACGCCTGTCCACACCTTTACCTGAGGAAAACATACAGCACCTGAGTTTCTTGAGAAAAGAAACTGTCTCAGTATTTTTTTTTAAATAATTTGTGTTTTTATTGCCAATATGAACTTTTTTTTTTTTTTTTTGCTGGGCAATGAGGGTTAAGTGACTTCCCCAGGTTCACATAGCTAGTGTCAAGTGTCTGAGGCCAGATTTGAACTCAGGTCCTCCTGAATCCAGGGCTGGTGCTTTATCCACTGTCCCACCTAGCTGCCCCCATGAACTATTCTTTGCTAAGGGCTTCTTACTTGAAGATACCTCTTTGATTTGTCCTTACTCTACATTCTTTCTGCTACAATCTAAGACCATTCATTCCTAGGCTACTGCCTGCTAGGCCTTCACCTCACACTAGGACTATTATAATAACTTGCCAGTGGGTTTGTCTGCCTCAGGTCTTTCCCCTTTCTCAAGTCTCCCAAATCTATCTTCCATTCAGCTACAAAAGTGATTTTCCTAAATCTCAGAACCAGTCATGTCACACAGACACCCCCCCCCCCCTCCTCAAACTCCATTGGCTTCTTAATGCCTCCAAGATCAAATACAAAATGCCTTGTTTGGCATTTAAGGCCCTTCATAACCTAGCCCCTTTCTACTTTTCCAGTCTTCTTAAATGTTATTCCCCACCACTTACTCTTGTTTGGGGGGTGGGGGGGCGGAGCAATTGGGCTGTGAGGGTTAAGTGACTTGCCCAAGGTCACACAGCTAGGAAGTATCAAGTGTCTGAGGCCGGATTTGAACTCAGATCCTCCTGACTCCGGGGTCAGTGCTCTATCCAATGGACCACCTAGCTGCCCCCACCACTTACTCTTAAATCCATTGACGCTGGCCTCCTGGTGCTTGTACAAACAAGATGCTCCATCTCTCTGCTCCAGGCATTTTCTCTGACTGTCCCTCATGCCTGGAATGCTCTCCCTCCTTATTTCTGCCTGTTGCCTTCCCTAACTTCCTTTAAATACAAATTAAATTCCCATCTTCTATAGGAAACTTTTCCCAACTCTTTTTAATTCTAGTGCCTTCACTCCGTAACTTATTTGCTATTTATCCTATATATAGATTGTTTGTACATCCTCATTTGTTGTCTTGCGCATTAGATTGTAAACTCCTTGTATCTCCACCACTTAGCACAATGCCTATCATATGGTAGGCACTTATGTTTATTGACTGACTTTATTGTATTACACTCTTTGAAAATTAGTAATTCAAGCAGCTATCAATATGACTAATCAAAATAGTGTTCCTCAATCATTCCAAATGGATTGATGATATTATATTGTCCTTCAATTATTAACATCCTTTTGAACACTGACAGGAAAGAAAAGAGCTGCATATGCCTGTTTAGGAATGAAGGAAAAGATGAAAAGTAAAATAATGAAAAGATTTCTTTTTATTTTATATCCACTTTATACAGGGTTTTTTGTATGCTATAAGAATTGGCACCTAGCTTTTTTTATAAAATCGTTAATTTTTTGTAAAACCATTACTTTTGTAAAATCATGACATTGTCTCATGATTTGAAAGGGATCACTGGCTTATTAAAATCATGATAATCCCTTAAACTAAGACATGAAAAAGAAATACAAGTAAAGGTAACATGGTATGGCAGAAAGAACTGTGAACTAAGTTAAAATAATTGCCTCCTAGTTTCATCTCAGAATTCCCTTCCACATATAAAAGTAAATGTCAGTCATCTTCAGTTTATTGATAAGATGTTGCCAAGGAAATTTCCTGACTAGATTTTTGAAAATGAAAAAGAGACTTTTGTGCCTTGAGGCTGTCTGTCCCATATTCTGTTTGACCCAGTGCCATTAAGACACAGAATAGATGCAGTCATTTGCTGTTAAATGTGCCTAATTGGCCTAGTTAGTAGCCAAAAATGGCCATTAGTCTTCAGGTCACTGTTTTTGCATTTCGGACTTGCATGACAGAAAATTTTCATTTATTTGACTTGTAGTTAACAGAATTGTTTTATGCATTTGAGGTTTTTTTTCACATCAGTAACATTTTGAAAATTTCTGTTTTGACCTGCTAGGTATAACTAGGAAAAGCCCCAGAACACCTCTTTCTGATCTCCAAGGCGTGAACACTCTTAATGAGAAAAGCCAACGGTAAGGATTTTTTGTTCCTTTTAGGAAACACAAAAATGATCCTGGATGAGGAGGGTGACTAGGTGGCACAGTGGATAGAGTGCTGGGCCTGAAGTCAGGAAGACTCATCTTTCTGAGTTCAAATCTGGCCTCAGACACTTGCCTACCTGTGTGACTCTGGGCAGGTCACTTAACTTTGTTTACCTCAGTTCCTCATCTATAAAGTGAACTGGAGAAGGAAATGGCAAACCACTTCAATATCTTTGCCCAGAAAACCCCAAATGGTGTCACAAAGAGTCAGGCATGACTGAAATGATTGAACAACAACAAATGGAGGGGGGTTGATATTTAAATAGTTATAATTCTTGGGGGGGGGTGAGGAGGGAAATCTACTAAGTTGTTTTTGTGGTGTTTTTTTCAAGAATTTTTCCTTTTGTCATTTCTGATAGCTTTCAAAAATAAAATGGGAATGGGGCAACTAGGTGGTACAGTGGATAGAGCACTGGCCCTGGATTCAGGAGTACCTGAGTTCAAATCCGGCCTCAGACACTTAACATGTACTAGCTGTGTGACCCTGAGCAAGTCACTTAACCCCAATTGCCTCACTTAAAAAAAAAAAATTTAAAAAAAAAATTCACATACTATACTTAAAGCCCTGAGCACATAGCTGGAAATATATAAATAATTATTCCCTTCCCTTCCCTGCCATTTGTAATTTTATTTTTAATCTTTGTAAAATTTGAAGGCCAAGGATAATCTGTTGGTATTTTTTAAATGGAAAATTTGGTCCACAATACTGTGGCTTGGCTCAAAACAAGCCACTCTGAACACCTTTCTTTGCATCTGAAAAATAAAAGAAATCTGAAAAACCAAAGCTTAACCTCAGATTTATTTAAATAACTCACTGAGGCAAGTGCTGAGAAGCCAACATAATAACTCAAAATTTTGGAAGTAAGCGCATTCAGCTTTCAGATGAACAGTTTTTGAATATATGTGCCACTTGAAAAGCAAAAAAAAAAACCCTGTCTTTTTATTTTAGATGACCCCCCCAATAAGTTTATATATTAGCATTAAACATTAAAACATCCAACAACTAAAACTTTAAGCCTCATAGTGATCATCTCTATCATTAAAATTTAGTTACAGGTTTCCTAATAGAGAAAGTTTTCTTTCATTGCTATATTGAGTCATTATAATAAATAAATGTCTATCTAAGCATTAACAGTTGAAAAAGAGAAAAGGAAAACCCTAGCTCCTGGTACTCAACACACTTGTATTTTCTCTTAGAATTACATTACTTTCTTGCTTATACTTTACTCTTTCCTTTTATTTTTACTAAAAGTTCTACTCTCTCTAATGCTTAGGAGTAAAATCATTTAGTGATTACATTTAAAGCTAGATGGGGATGTTCAAATAATCTAGTTTATCCCCTTTATTTTACATGTAAGGAAATTGAAACCAGCAGAGGTGAAGTGATTTGTACAAAATCACACAATTATCGGAATAGGTGGAACTAGATACACCCAGATAACTAGAACTTGATTGTACTCCAGTACGCCACAGTGTGAATATGAATGCCTAAAATGATCACTGGTAGAAAACTCAACTTATCTTTTTTGGTAAATAGTATTTTCCCAATTACATGTAAAGAGAGTTTTTCACATTCATTTTTTATAAGATTTTGAGTTCCAAATTTTTCTCCTTCTCCTTCCCCTTCTCCAAGACAGGAAGCAATCTCATATAGGTTATACACATGTGCTATCATATTAAACATATTTCCGAATTAGTCATGTTGTGAAAGAGAATCAGAACAAAAGGGAAAATCCACAAGAAAGAAAAAGCAGAAAGTGAAAATAGTATGCTTCAATCTGCATAGTTCTTTTTCTGAATGTGGAGAGCATTTTCCATCCTGAGTGTTTTGGAATTTTCTTGGATGATTGTATTTCTGAGAAGAGCTAAGTCTATCATAGTTGATCATCTCACAGTGTTGCTCTTACTGTGTAGAGTATTCTCCTGGTTCTTCTTACTTCACTCAGCATCAGCTTATGTAAGTCTTTCCAGGTTTTTCTGAAAGCATCCTGCTCATCATTTCTTATAGCACTATAGTATTCCATTACATTCATATACCACAACTTGTTCAGCCATTTCACAGTTAATGGTCATTCCCTCAATGTCTAATTCTTTGCCACCACAAAAAAAGAGCTACTATAAATGTTCTTGTACATGTAGGTCCTTTCTCCTTTTTTTGATCTCTTTGGGACATAGATCTAGTAGTGGTATTGCTGGCTGAAAGGATACACACAAATTTATAGCTTTTTGGGCATAGTTCCAAATTGCTCTTCAGAATGGTGGGATCAGTTCAAAACACCACCAATTAGTGTTGGTGTCCCAGTTTTCCCCATATCTTCTCCAACATTTATCATTTTCCTTTTCTGTCATAGTAGGCAATCTGATAGGTGTGAGGTGGTACCTCAGATAGTGATTTAGAGCATTTTTTTTCTTATGACTATTGATAACTTTAATTTCTTCATCTGAAAAATGCCTGTTCTATCCTTTGACCATTTATCAGTTGGAGAATGACTTATATTCGTATAAATTTGACTCAGTTCTCTATATATTTGAGAAATGAGGCCTTTATTAGAAGCTTGGCTATAAGAATTGTTAGGAAGGAAAGCTTTTTGCTTTCCTTCTAATCCTAGTTACATTGCAGGGTTTTGTGCAAAAACTTCAATTTAATGTAATCAAAATGACCCATTTTGCATTTCATAGTATTCTCTATCTCTTTTTTATTCATAAATCCTTTCTCCATAGATGTAACAGGTAAACTATTCCTTGCTCTCCTAATTTGCTTATGGTATCACCCTTTATGTAAAAATCATGTACCTATTTTGACCGTATCTTGTTATATGGTGTGAGATGTTGGTCTGTGCCTAGATTCTGCCATACTGTTTTTCAGGAAAACTCAACTTTTACTCACAAACTTTCTTCTCCATCAAATTTTCCTAATTTTTTTCAAGGCACCACCATTTTTCTACTCTCCCAAGTTCATTATCTCATTGTCATCCTTAACTTCCTACTCTCTCTCATTTCATATATCTAATGAGTTGCCAAATATTGCTATTTCTGGGGGCAGCTAGGTGGTGCAGTGGATAAAGCACCAACCCTGGATTCAGGAGTACCTGAGTTCAAATTCAGCCTCAGACACTTGACACTTACTAACTGTGTGACCCTAGGCAAGTCACTTAACCCCCACTGCCCCGCAAAAAAAAAAAAAAAAAAAAAAAAAGATTGCCATTTCTGCCTTTTTAATGTCTCTTATATCCACCTGCTCTCCATTTTCATAGCCACCACCTTAGGTCAAGCTTTCATTACCCTTCCTAGACTGTTGCAGTAGCCTCCTAATTGGTCTCCCAGCCTTAAGCCTCTAACTTGATAGGAGATACAGAGAGTGGATAAGGGACATGAAAAAAAATATCTTATTTAAAAGAATAACTGTTCAGTCACAGCTGGTTGACTATAAACTCTGAAGACAAAGATGTATTTTCCTTCATTTTTGTTTCACCCACAGCACCCCAAGCTCAATGCCTTGTACAGTGTAGGTGCTTAGTATCTCTGATAATCTTTGTTGAAGTTTTGTCCTACTGGTATAATGTCTATTTGAATATTTTTACTATTTTGTTCAGAGTTTTACTTTCCTAATCAAGGATAGAAGATGTAAAGTGGGATATATCCTGAATGTAATGAGATTCGTAAACATTAAAATGTTATTTATAAAACTAGCTGTTGTCATTTTCTTTTGGGTTTTTTAAAAGTACAAAGTAATCTCTCTTATATTTTCAGTGATACCTTTGGCATTGACTGGAATGGCAGGACTGGCATCAGGCAGAACAGACTGTCAAGTTCTAGCTCCATACTGGATAAAGACGGAATATTTATTAATTCAACTAACAGCAAGCTTCTGGAAAGGGCCCATGGCATTCTCATGTTAGTACCCAAGTGGTGGATATTTCTTTTCTCTGTTGAACCATGGAAAGAATGAAAATCAATTCAGTGATATTACATTACCATAAAAATAATTTGAAGTCAAAGAACTCAAAAATAATTTCTCCCGTGTGTGAACTCAAGAAGCTAGTAAATTACAGTTGAACCAGTTCATTCTTTTGTTATCTTGCAGGGATAGGTAGAAGGCTAAAGCCAGACAAGCTAAGTGTTTTAGATATTCCTGGAGAATGGGTCTTTGCCAGGTGCCCAGCTAAGAAATAAAGGGCTACTTTCTGCATGTCTTAAGGTATATGAACCAGAATCTGACCCTAGCTCCCTCTCAGAGAAGTCCATATATGCAGAGGTCTATCTTCAGAGCTTTATCATAAAACCAAACTTTAGTTTGCTCCAGTAGCATGACTAAGGAGTAATCAAACATTAGCTTGGTCTCTGAGGACTCTCTGATCTCTGAAATTCTGTGTTAAGCCACATGAACAACTGTCATGCTTTCCTAGGTTTCAGTTGCCTCAGCAGGATATAAGTTTTGTTTTTAGTCCAGCACTATCCTGATTTGCACACATTCCAAACTCTAACCCTAAATGTTCTTTGGCCACTGGCTTTAGATATGACAGCCTTCAGGGCTGAGGAGCATGCATTCTCATTTATTTCTTATAGTTTAAAAAATAACCTAATAATTTAAATCAAGCATAGCATTAAGAATGTGAATAGGTGAAAAAGAACTAGTAAAAGTATGAGAAAATTTTTAATTTAGAAACATTGGAACATTCCAAGTTCTCATGAATAAACATTAGATCATGAAAACTCATAGGACAAAATGGGACCTTCCCCCTAAGAAGGCAGGAATATTTCCCAGGCCTATATGTGGGATTTAAAAAAAAAAAATTTAAGCCAAGATAGTAAAAACCTGGTTCTGCAAATGCCAGGGAGAAAATTTATCTCCATCTTATGTCTATGTAGAACTCTTCAAATCTACTCCCACCAATAATTTTTCTTGTTTCTAATTTCTGTCTTCAGGAGAAACAAAAACTTTAAATCTAAACCTGCTCTTCCAAAGGTAAGTAATACATAAACTACTGTTTCTTTTCACATAGGTCTTGTAATAATTTTGTTGTTGTTATTAAAAATCAGGAGGAAAAATTCTTTGCATATACAGAAACGAAGATATCTGTTGTTAGTACTTAGATTACGTTCTTGATCCCTTTGGCAGCCAGCACTGAGTGGTCAGCAGAAGATGTTCCTTACTGACCACAAACCCTCCAGTTCAATTTCTATTCTTTCTATATCCTAGGTGCTGCTCTTCATACAGTATTTGGTTTACCAGATTTATATAGAGACTTTACTTTTAACTTCCTTCTTATTTTCCATTTAAACCTCCCTTAAACAGATTCCCCAAATCTCCAGGAAAATATTTTCTTCCTAGGACTTATTATAGTTTTTCACTGTCCTGGAGCTCATAACTCCTAAGGCAGGCTGCCAGCTTCTCTGCAATTTACAGTCTTAGAGAGTTGCCTAGAGCATCAAGAAGCTAAGTGCTTTGCTCTAGTTTATATAGGCCAGCTACAGGCTGGTCATGTATGTTTTCACTTTCCTTTGATTCAGTAAATATCACACAGTGTCAGCCATGGAAAGACTTGTTGAGCCCAGCTCATTTCTAGCCAGAAATACCCATTGTAGCGTATTCAAGTGGCCATATAGCTTTTACTTGAAGACCTCAATTGAGGGGATCGCCTACTTCCTCTTGAGCCAACCCTTTCTAGTTTTGCCTTATTAGGAAGTATTTACTAGGTTGTAAAGAAAAACCACCTTCCTACAGTTTTCCATCGTTTCTCCTGGTTCCTCCCTCTAGGTTCAAGGAGAACAAGTTTTATCTCCCTTCCATTTGTTAGCCCTTCTAGTACTGAAAGGTAGCCTTCATATCTGTCCTGAGGCTTCTTTAATCAAACAGTTCTTGGATGGCATGTTTCCCTTCTTTAAATGGTTTTCCAAAATTGTAGACCTCAAAACTGAAAACAGTATTAGAGATATGGTTTGATCAGAGCAGAGTACATACAGCATGATTGTCACAGCCCATGTTCTGAACCTCATGCCCCTCTTAATTCATCCTTACTTTGTGTAAACTTTTGTCATTGCATTGTTACTAATGACTTTTTTGACAGTCATTTTCTCTTCTTCTTCTCACATATTTTCCTCTCCCCTCTCTCTCCGCAAAAAGTTGACTCCCAAAAGTGAACATGATGTTTTAGATGTGATCTGAGTAGGACAGAATAGAAAGAACTATAATTTCTCCACTTGTGTTCACTGTCTCTTTTCTTAATGTCCCAAATATCATATTAGCTTTGTTGGCTGCCTTATCACGCTGAACTTATTTATAAAGTTGATTTAAAAAATATAAGTGTAAATTGTTTTTCCTCATTAAATTTTATCATCGGGCAGCTAGGTAGCAAAGTATAAAGCACTGGCCCTAGATTGAGGAGGACCTGAGTTCAAATTTGGCATCAGACACTTGACACTTACTAGCTGTGTCACCCTGGGCAAGTCACTTAACCCTTATTTCCCCACCTCATCTTAGATTCATCCATCATTCTAATCTTTTTCATTCTCCCACATTTGATAAACATATCTCTATACCTTCATCCAGTCAAAATGTTAAGTAAAACTAAAATGTTAAACAGCAAAAATCCAAAGCCATATCCGTTGGAGATTTCATTAGATATTTCCCTTCAAGTCTCATTAAGCACTCATTCCATTAAAAAAAAATAATAATTCTTTTAATCTTTGAATTTGTGCCTAGGCCATGTTTTTTATCTCAGGTAATGTTTACAGATATTTTGGAGTCATTGTCTTCTTTGTGTCTTGGGAGTCCCTGCCACCATAATAGCATTTTATTGTGGCATTCTTTTTTCTTTTGATTATTCTTCCAGCCTTCTTCCTGACTTCAGACTTGATATTAGGGTTACTCTCTATTATGCTTCAGGAAGGAAGATCAAGGCTGATGCCCCTGCTGCTTTCTTGGGATATTGAATTTTGTATTATTCCAGAATCTCAGGGTCAAGCTGAGGACTTTTAAGTTTTCAGTGCTCCTAGAGTGGTTTGATGCAGGGAAATCTGATTGTTACCCTCCCCACCTGTCCCACAAGCACAGTGCCTAGTAGATAGGAAGTGAATAATAAATACTTATTTGTAATTGGTTGATGGAAGGGGGGGCAATGCTAAAGGAGTTAAAATATCATAGGTGAACATAGTGAATGACCTAAGAGAATCTTAACTTTGAAAATAACTTTTTGATTTATAAACAGCATAATTAATATCACTTTCCTTTTATTAAATACAAAAGTAAACAGTTGAGATACTCTATCATTTTTGTCTTTGTGATTTTTTTTTCTTTCATGCAGTGTTACTATTCATTCACCATTTATTTGTGTGCAGCACTCTGAAGTGAAAAGAACACTGGGTTCAGAGTCAGAGAATCTGAATTTTGGCCTTAGCTCTGCTGCTTATTATCTTTTTAATTTGGGCAAGTCACTCTCCGCTCTGAGCCTGTTTCCTCACCTATAAAATGGGTGGGTCTAAATCTATGATCCAGTGATTCCTCTGACTTAATAAAGGGGAAGTTTTACTCCATTGCTTTTTTTGTTTTTGTTTTTAAGTGAGGCAATTGGGGTTAAGTGACTTGCCCAGGGTCACACAGCTAGTAAGTGTTAAGTGTCTGAGGCCAGATTTCAACTCAGGTACTCCTGACTCCAGGGCCAGTGCTTTATCCACTGCGCCACCTAGCTGCCCCTACTCCATTGCTTTTTAATTCAGCATGCTTTAACTTAATCCATTGATATCATGTCAATGTGATAATTATAGCCAATTTCACTCTAAAAATAAATTTAATTGATGTATCTATGACTAGCAAAGTTCTATTTGATCTAGTTAGGCCTGTTGGTTATTCTCTATGATCACACAATTAGCCTCACTGGTTTAGACAAGTAATTTAAGTACACTTCTGTGGTTGTCTTGTTTACAGAATCTTAAAACATATCTTAATAAGTATTGTTTGGTTGACCAAAACTGACAACAGATAACTCTGAAAGAGAGATGAACCCCTCATCCCCTTACATTTCTGAGATTTTGTGAATTGTACTATCAGAGAATTCTGAATGAGCTAGCACAATTTGAAGAAATTTTATAAATGGCCACAGTTTTTACCTTAGGCACTGTTTCTTATATTTGCCAAGTTTTCAATGCTTTTTAGCAACAGTAGTTTAGTTTTAGATTCACGAGACCTTTAACTTCTTTAAATTGAAGATCATTTTTCCAGTGAAAATAATTGGTGTTTACTAGTATTGCATAAAGTATAGTTTCAAAGAACTATCTTGTATTCCTTCATTGTTTCGTTTTATGTTGGTCTTGTCTTCCCAAATAAATCCTAACTCCTAAATAATAGAGATCATATCTCTATATTTCATACCTCATTATTGCATAACAGTCTTGGGAATACAGGGAATTATGCAGAAATTCTTGTTTAATTGAATTAACTTATTGGAGAAAGGATAATTCATACTCAAATAGAGGAAAAGTAGCTATAAAAATTCAGAATATTTATACTAATAATTTGATAATGATCTTTCTTTCTTTTTTCTTTCTTTCCTTCCTTTCCTTTCCTTTCTTTCCCAGCACTTGCTAGAGGTAAAGTCTTTAAAGCACCTGACCAACCTGACCCTGCAGGATCGCATCACTAAGTCCCTCCTTCATCTGCACAAGAAAAAGAAGCCCCCTAGCATAAGCGCCCAGTTTCAGGTAATGTCCATGTTGTTTATTGCAAATTAGAAGCTCAGTTTGACCTTGATCTGGAAAATTAGGGAAGTGTCCATGTTTTTAGAATGGGACTAGAACTCAAACTTAGTATTATAAAGGACTTTCTTTCCATGCTTTTTTTCCTATATTTTTTTTCTTTTCAAGGTCCCTTAAAGGTAAGTTGACTCCTTGGCCTTTTTATACTGAGAAGAGGTACCAAGTATTTAAAACATCTTTTTGAGATCTTGTCACAACGGTTTTTGTTCATTAAAAGCATAATTATTCTTGGGTCTTGTCTAGTAGGTATCTCATTTAGGGATTCAGAATGATTAAAATGAAGTTCTATGCCTATGCCTAGAAGTAGGAAGACCTTGTGAGAAAAGCTTTTCTTACATGAGCTAAAGGTAGGAGAATACTCTGGTTTTCACTTCGTGTACTCATAAGTCAAAGGTGGTAGGTTTGATGATAGGATGCAATGATTCACTTGCAAAGCAGTTGAATAGCTAAAAAAAAAAAAGCGGGGGGGCGGGGTGCCCAGCAGGGAGACACAAAAAGGAAACAGTGGCATTGAGCTTCTCTAGATGTCATATATTCCATCATGTTCATATGCCATAACTTGTTCAGCGATTTCCCAGTTGATGAGTACTCCTTCAGTTTCTAGTTCTTTGCTCCTATGAAAAGAACTACTAGAAATATTTTTGTACACATGGATCCTTTTCCTATTTAATTTCTTTAGGGTACAGATAACTAATAGTGGTCAAAAGATATACACAGTTAAATAGTTTTGGGGGCATAGTAACAAATTGCTTTCCATAACAACTAGACAAGTTCAGAGCTCCACTAACAGTGTATTAATCTACCCGTTTTTCTGCAGCCCCTCCAGCATTTATTTTCCCTTTTATGCCAACTTTTCTAAGCTGAGGAGTCTGAGGTGCTTTAAGAATTGCTTTAATGTACATATCATTAATTATTAGGGATTTAGAGCATTTTTTCATATGACTACAGATAGCTTGGAATTCTTCATCTGAAAACTACCTTTTCATATCCTTTGACCAGTTATCAATTGGGGAATGATTCTTTTCTTTGTTTTTTTTGTTTTGTTTTTAGTGGGGCAATGAGGGTTAAGTGACTTGCCCAGGGTCACACAGCTAGTAAGTGTCAAGTGTCTGAGGCTGGATTTGAACTCAAGTCCTCCTGAATCCAGGGCCAATGCTTTATCCACTGAACTACCTTGCTGCCCCTCATCCTTGTAGTTGTAAATTTAAATCAATTCTCTGTATGTCTTTAAAATGGGACCTTCATGATGGAAAATTGCTGTGAAGATTTTTTTCCCCAATTTCCTGCTTCTCTTCTAATTTTAGCTACATTGTTCTCTGCAAAAACATTCTAATTTTGTGTAATCTAAATTGTCCATTTTACCTCCCATGAACCTCTCTTTCTTGTTTGCTTATGAACTGTCTATACTCCTATCCATAGATCTGAGAGGTAATGTCTTCTGTACTCCTCTAATTTATTTATTTCATCCTTTATGTCTAAGTTATAAACCCATTTGGAGCTTCTGTTGATATATGGTACCTAGTTTCTGCCAGACTGCTTTTCATTTTTCCCAGAAGTTTTTGTCCAATAGTGAATTCTTGCCTCAATATCTGGGATTCTTCAGTTTATCAAACATGAGGCTATGGTACTCATCTGCTTCTGTATATCTTGTACCAAACTGTTCCACTGATCAGCCTCTTTATTTCTTAACTAATGCCAGATTGTTTTGATGAGTACAGCTTTGTAGTATAGTTTGAGATTGAGTACTGCTAGTCCCCTTTCCTTCCTACTTTTTTCATTAATTCCCTTGAAGCTCTTAATAAAAGAGTAATTTAAGTGCACCATTTCCCATGCATTTAATATAATTAATATTTTGTAAATATTTATCAATATTTTTATTGTCAATTTTCTTGGCATGTAGTTAGGCAAAATATGTTCTAACAATTTCTTTTAAGTCTTCATTAATTGTGAGTTAGGGGCAGCTAGGTGGTACAGTGGATAGAGCACTGGTCCTAGAGTCAGGAAGACGCAAGTTCAAATCCGGCCTCAGATACTTGACACTTACTAGCTGTGTGACACTGGGCAAGTCACTTAACCCCAATTGCCTCACCAAAAAAAACCCCAACAACAACAAAAACAGGCCAATTGTGAATTCATCTTTTTCTTTTTTGATACTGGTCATTAAATTTTCTTTTTTTAATCAAGTTATCTAATGGCTTTTTTGTTTTCTTGGATTTTTTTCCTTAATAGTATTTTTTTCCAGTTATATGTAAGGATAGTTTTCAGCATTTGTTTTATAAGATTTTGAGTTCCAAATTTTTCTCCCTCCCTTCCTTCCCACCCCCTTCCCAAGACAACAAGCAATCTGATATAGCTTATATATGTACAACCACAGTAAACATATTTCCACATTAAGTCATATTGTAAAAAAGAATTAGAACAAAAGGGAAGGGGGCAGCTAGGTGGTGCAGTGGATAAAGCACTAGCCCTGGATTCAGGAGGACCTGAGTTCAAATCCAGACTCAGACACTTGACACTCACTAGCTATGTGACCTGGAGCAAGTCACTTAACCCCCGTTGCCCCGCCCCCCCCAAAAAAAAGGAACAAAAGGGAAAATCTTAAAGTAAGAGAAAAACAAAAGAAAAAGTAAAAATAGTATGGTTCAATCTGCATTCAGATTCCACACTTCTTTTTCTGATTGTAGACAGCATTTCCTATCACGAGTCCTTTGGAAATGTCTTGAATCATTATATTGCTGTGAAAAGCAAAGTCTAACACAGCTGGTCATCATACAGTGTTGCTATTACTATGTACAGTGGTCTTCCGGTTCTGCTCACTTCATCATCATTCTGTTCAAATCATTCCAGGTTTTTCTGAAATCTGCCTGCCCATCATCTCAATTTTCAATTCTTTGCCACCACAAAGAGAGCTGCTATAAATATTTTTGTACATATGGGTTTTTTGGATTTTTTCAAAGGTTTATTTTTTTCTAGGAGGTAATTGGTAGAGCCCTTCAATTTCTACTTTGCCTTCTTGTTCTGAGATATCAGTGGAGTTTTCCTTTATAATTTCTTGAAATATGGTGTGTAGGCCCTATTTTTATTCATAGTTTTCAGATACACAAGTGATTCTTAAATTATTTCTCTTTGATCTGTTTTCCAGGTCAGCTGTCCTTCCTACCAGATACTTTACATTGTTTCTATTTTTTCTGTCTTTTGACTTTTATTTATTCTTGATGTCTCATGGAGTCATTAGCTTCCATTAGCCAGTTCTAATTTTTAAGAAGTTATTTTCTCCAGCAAGGTTTTGTATTTCTTTTACCAAGCTATTAATTTTGGCTACTCTCTCAATGCCTGGTGTAGTTTGCATTTGATAAATACTTGTTGAAATGAAGTCTGAGATCATAAATAGCTAAAAGGATAGGTATCAGGAGAAGCTTTCTCTGGGAGATGGATGAGCCCCAGCCCCAAGTGAAGGTTCAAAGTACTCAGTTTCACAAAAATCCCATTGTCTCTCCCCTGCCCTCCCAGGTGAGTCGACAAAATCTCCTTCCCTGAAAAAAGCCATACTTCAAAGCTAATTTATAATATGTTTATCCCAGCACATGAGTACATAGAAAATAAGCATTATCCTAGACGTATATCATTATGAAAACATTGAGTATTTGAATATGATTATAACAAATTGTCATTCCCAAATTAAGCATCATAGTCAAGTAAACAATGAAACTATTTTTTCCATGCATTGACTAAAATAATTAGATTAAATTTTTCCTTAATTATACCAGTATGGAAAGATAGCTATTTAACATTTATCATTTTTTCAAATTCTAAGACAGATATTGACTAGTTTCCTTTCTAAATACCTTTGAGAAAAGAAGCCTTTCTGTGTTGCTCCCTAATTTTAATTATTTTTCAGTATTATGATTTGAATATGTGCTTTTTTACATATCATATATTATTTGCTACTCTGGACTAGAACATTCTAAGTCTTTTTTGCTCTGCAGGTATCTCTAAACAAATTGATGGAGACACTTGGTCAAGCAGAACCATATTTTGTCAAGTGCATTCGATCTAATGCTGAAAAGGTAAAAATATCTTGCAAGTACTGCCACACAGACCAGCACAATTCATACCAAGTTCCAAGATTTAATGTCATGAGAAGAAAAAAAGCTTCCATTTCAATAGGCTGTAAATGGTTTTAATGGACAGTGTACCTGGCTTACATGCAATTCATTTAGGCAACATAACATTTGACACTCTTCACTGGTTACATTTTTAAGCAAAAAATTTTTTTTTCTCCCACTAGGACAAAATTAGATGGTGTAATAAAGAAAATCTTCACCTAGGAGTTGTGAACCTCTTTTTAAAAGTATTTTTATAACTGTATTTCAATATAAATGGTTTCCTTTGTAGTTCTTTGTATTTTATTTTATGCATTTAAAGACATTCTGAGAAGGGGCTTATAGGCCTCCCCAGACTGCCCAAGGGGCCCGTGGCACAAAAAGGAACCCCTGATTTAGTAAAAGGAGTGCCCAACTTAGAGGGAGATAAGCTCTGGGTTCAAATCTTTTGTTTACTAGTTATATAACTGTGGGGCAATCACTTGTTTTCTCTGAGTTCAATTTCTTATTTCGTGTGGTATGTCTGCATGTACATGTATTTCTATACACACATAAAACCTGAAGGATCTTGTAACAGTCATAGTTGACTTTGCTAACAGTTTAAGATTTGTAAAGTGTTATTCTTTATGATTTTTATCCTCAAACAACCCAATAAAGTAGACAGTACAGATATTCTGGTGACATTTTCTAGATGAAGAAAACGGAAGTGACTTGCCCATGGTCTTACAGCTACATACATATTTAACTGTTTCTATTAATGGTGGCCCAGTCATTTTTTTGCTCATTGCTTTGTTGTTGCCAGTAGCTTACATGGTATGTTTGGAATTATCCTATCATTATTATAAATAGTTATAAGGAACAGTGAGTAGTCAGAGTCTTACAAGTCTCTCCATTTCAAACAACATAGTTGCCAAGATAATAAAAGAGCAACAAAATCCCCATGTGAAGAGTTGTTAGTTATTATTATCTTTGAACTTGTCCAGTATGGCTTCTAGACATCCACCTCACTGAAATGCAGTGTGTAATGTATGTATTTTCTGAAAATATAAGAATTTTTATAGTCATTAATTGCATAGAGGCAAGTGAGCTGATCTCCAAATCAGGAAGAGCTGGGTTCAAGTTCTGATTCTTGGCCAGTCACTTAAGTTCTCCCTTACCCAGGGAACTCCCCAAAATTATAAATTGGGGACCTTTTGTGCCAAGATGGCAGATTGAGGAAGGAAGTTAGTTTATTTGTTGTCTTTAATGCACTGTTGGTGGAGTTGTGAACTGATCTAACCATTCTAGAGAGTAATTTGGAACTATGCCCAAAGGGCTATAAAATAGTGCATACCCTTTGATCCATCGACACCACTGCTTAGGTTTATATCCCAAAGACATCCCCAAAAAGAGAAAAAGACCTATTTGTACAAAAATATTTATAGCAGCTCTTTTTGTGGTGGCTAAAAATTAGAAATCAAAGGAATGCCCATTAGTTGGGGAATGGCTGAACAAGCTGTGATATATGATGGTGAGGAAATATTATTAATAAAAATATTTGTTATCCAAAATAAAAAATAAATTAAAATATAAATTGCAGAGAAAATGCCAACTTATGTTAGTTCCTGACACCAGTGAAATCATAGATCCAGTTCCTATCACTAATTTTGTAGCAATATCATAGGCAGAATGTATTTATTATTAAACAGCTGTTTGAACTTGCTTTTGTACTTGCCACTATGCCAAAAAATTTTAAATGACCTTAAAGTCTGCATTAAAGAGTTTGCATTTCATATAAGCCTTTGCTTTCTTTTTTTTTTTCTACTTTGTGTTTTTAGCTTCCTTTAAGATTCAGTGACCCATTGGTACTTAGACAACTGCGTTACACAGGGATGTTGGAAACAGTCCGAATTCGGCAATCAGGATACAGCTGCAAATATTCTTTCCAGGTTAGGCCAGTAAAAGGCTCCTTTGTATTTTAAAAAGTATGCTAATATGTGTGCATATACACACAGATGCTCATATGCATGCCTGTATTCCCTTTCTCTTTCACATGTTTGTACATGTTGGTTGTTCATATACCTCCATACTTCTGATATACTTCTTTGCTTATTACATATGTGGGCTTTGCGTGTATTTGTTCCTCCCTTCTTTCTTTTCTTTCTTCATTTGTTATTTGAAAATGGAAAAGGATAGAAGATAATATATTGTAGGAGCCTTCTGTTTATGCTCATATAATTGTCTTCAACGTACTTTATCAGTAATTCTTTCCAATTTCCAGTTGTTATAAATTGCTCCTAAAATTTGGAAACACATCTCCTTTGTCAGGACAATATAATCTTCTACATTCTTGGTACTGTAAGGGTTAATAGAATGGTTAGATTTGCCTTCCCAAATGTAAAGTATTTCCTCCTTTGTATTCTTCTGAGTTTTCTGCATATGATTTTTCCTTGACTGACTGCCGCACAGCTGAAATCCAAAGCTTCTCATTTAGTACAGCTGGCTCCTGCTGGTGCCATTACTGGGTGGGATCCTATAGCTTTCTCTGATCAGCTATATAGGGGCTTCACTGTAACTAAGACCCTTTTAATCTCTGCACTCCAAGCCTCAAAGCCTCATTTTTGGTCACACACTAACGCCTGCCACATTGACTTAATGTTTCTGTGAAAATTGTTTGGTCGTGGTCAAATTACATTTTCATTGTATCGTAAAAGATTCTTTAAAAATTTTTTTTTAGGAAAGCAGCATGATGTAGTAGAATAGTCTAGGACTCAGAAGACCTCTGTTCTAATCTCATCTCTTTGTAACCTTTAAGATTCAGTTAGGGGGTGGCTAGGTGGCGCAGTGGATAAAGCACCGGCCCTTGATTCAGGAATACCTGAGTTCAAATCCGGCCTCAGACACTTGACACTTACTAGCTGTGTGACCCTGGGCAAGTCACTTAACCTCCATTGCCCCACCCAAAAAAAAAAAGATTCAGTTAACCTCTCTGCCTTGCTTTCCTTATCTTGAAAAGGAAGGAATGTATTAGATAATTTCCAAGGTCTCTTCTTGCTCTAAGTTTTTATGATTCTATAATTATCACATACTACAGTTACTACCTCCATCATCTTCCTAACCTTAAATTATTTTATCCCCAGGTCCATGCCTCTAGACTGGCTTTTTATACTGTTTAAATTTAAAAGATAAATTGTAATTATAAAAAATTTTCTTGATTCCGCCAGGCCTTTTATAAACAATTTTCTTTTCCTCTCCACCACAGCTCCGAGAAGTGTGCTGCTGAAATAGCTTATGTAGGATATTTTTTGTAATATTCATTATAGAGTGCTGAGCACAGTGCCTAGCACATAGTAAGCACTGTAGAAATGTTCATTGTTGTTACTACTACTACTACTACTACTACTACTACTACTACTACTACTACTACTACTACTACTACTACTATAGTTTTACCTTTTTTTTTTTTAATTTTAAAGGATTTTGTGGAACATTTCCATGTCCTTCTTCAGCGTGATACTATTCCTTCAAAATATAACATCCAAGATTTCTTCAGGAAAATAAAGCTTAGTCCTGATAATTATCAAGTCGGAAAAACCATGGTAAATGCAATATGTTTATATTTGATGTGTGCATAAAAATTGAGTTTATTTATATGTCTGTAAAGGTTTACCTAGGTAATATGTCATTTTGAGCTCTAAAAGTCAGAGGAGCTCTATTCAAATCCTGCTTCTGATACTTTTTACCTCTTTGACCTTGGGCAAATGACTTACTCTTCCTGGACCTGTATAAAATGAGGTAGTTGGATTAAATGTCCTCTGAATTTTCTTACAGCTCTTGATCTATGATCAAATACAATATGCCATAAGAAAATTGACAGGGCAAATGCTGTTTAATCGATAATTGTAATAATAAAAGCCTTTAGCTCCAAGTCTTATTTCCAACAGCCTGGTTCATAATACATGAGAAATTCTGCTATTATTACCTTAAACTTACATTGTCCAAAATAGATAGTCCCTCTATTTGCTCTCTATTCACTGTTCCCAAACTTCTCATTCCTGTCTGTGGTACCACCATTCTTTCATTATTCCTAATTAGAACCTTGAAATTATACTTGGTTTTCCTTTTCTTTCCCCTCCACATAAGATCTCTCTTACTACACTGTCATTTATTTCTTAGAAATGCTTCTCAGATTTTTTCCTTTTTTGTTCCTCTTGTCACTGATGTATCTAGACTACTATGTTAGCTTTTTCAATGGCTTTTCTCTCTCTAATATTTTTCTCTTTCAAATTCTATATATTAATACTAGGATGATATTCTTAAAACCATGTTCTTAGAACTCCCCTACTCAAGGACCTACAATGGCTCTCTATTGTATGTACACTCCATTAGAAATAAAAACCTTGGCCTGGTTTTCAAAGGCTTCCACAGTCTGGTATAATCCATTCCATCCAACCTAATTCTTCATTGCTTGCCAAGAGGTAATGTCTAATTCAGTCAGGCAGATAAACTGCAGGGTTGAAGGATGGGGGAGACATAGTCTGTATCTGAGGCGGCAGGAAGGATCTAATAGATAATCAGAGATTAAAGATAAGAACATGGGAGCGATAGTTGAAGCACTTGCTAGAAAAGAGAAGATAGAAAGAAGAAAGGAAACAAGCATTGATTAAATGCCTACAATGGGCTGGGCATTTTGCTAAATGCTTTACAAATATTATCTAATTTCATTCTCATAACAACCCTCTAGAGGATAGGTGCTATTATCAGCCCCGTTTTATACAGTTGAGGAAACTGAGGCAGACAGAGATAGGTGATTTTCTCAGTATCATACAGTTATTAAGTGCCTGGGACCAGATTTGAATTCAGGTCTTCCTGATTCCAAGTCCAGCACTGTATCTGCTACACTATCTAGTTGCCTAAGTAGGATCAAGAGTCCATGTTTAGGGGTTGGGTTTGTTGAGGAAGAGGACAGACTTTGGAAAGGAGGGGTGCTATGGGAGGCTTGAGAGGAGAGGATGTTAGAAACAGCCCCCAAAGAATGGGATATTAAATTGATTAGAGAGGAATATTGAATGATTGTTCTGATGAAATGAAGTCCCATTCCCTTTCCTCTGAGAGCTTACAGTCTTAAATAGGGCACTTTGTCCATAAAGAGGTACATGCCACACACACACACACACACACACACACACACACACACACACAGAATAAGGTAGGTAACTTAAGAGGAGAAGGTACTTCTTGCTGAGAGTCCTGGGAATGGCCCCCATCAGGTAGGGTTTGAGGAAGTAGAGCTTGACAGGCAAAGAGGAAAGTCATTGCTATCCCAGGTACAAGAAATGGAATATCATGTGCAAGCAGCAGCATGCAAGTTAGTCTGGCTGGCCCCCAGAGGCAGGAAGGTATAAGAAGACTGGGAAGGCAGGAAGCACCCAGGTTATAAAAAGCTTTGATTGCCAGGTAGAAGAGTTTTTCTTTTATCCTACAGATGCAAGGAAGTCACTAAAATGTATTCAGTTGGGGGGTGGGGATGACATAGACATGTGCTTTAGGAAAATCACATTTTAGTAGCTGTGTCTCTAGAGGATGGATTGGCTAGGGGGCTGGCTTGAGGCAAGGAGACCAATTAGGAGACCACTTCAGTAACCTAGGGTGGGGGCATTATAAGGGCCTGTGTGAGTAGAAAAAGAAAGATGTTCAGGAAATATTTTTAAGGTAGAAATGAGAGGATTTAGCAACGGTTTGGATATGTGGAATATGAGGACTCAAGGATGACAGTGAATCCCAAAGTATACTTAGAAAGTATAAATTAGGCAAACACCATGAAAACCTAGAAGAGAATAAAGTGGTAGAGGAGAAATCAAAACCATGTGATATAAGGATGAGTTCAAGAGGCTAGTGATAGAGAAGGCTAGAGATATTATAGAGAGGATATACACTTTAGGTACAAGTTAGGATCAATGTCCTCTGAGATATAATGCACAAGACACAGTATGGCACTAACTAGCAATGAAAGATGACTGAGGGGGCAGCTAGGTGGCGCAGTGGATAGAGCACTGGCCCTGGAGTCAGGAGGACCTGAGTTCAAATGTGGCCTCAGACACTTGATGCTTACTAGCTATGTGACCCTGGGCAAGTCACTTAACCATCATTGTCCCACAAAAAACAAAATGACTAAGATGTGGTCCCTGTGATTTATGAGGTTTTAAAGTAGTAAGAGCCATGACCAGTAACTTAGGATTCTTAGGATCATAGAGCTAGAGTTGGAAGGGATCTCAGAAGCTATCTACTGGAGCCCCTTAATGTAACAGATGAGGAAACTGAGGCCCAAGAAGGGTAAGGGATTTACCCAAGGTCACACAGGTAGGAAAGAGCAGAAGCAGAATTCAAATCCAGATTCTCAGACTCCAGAACTAACGTTCTTGCTATTGCACCAGGCCATGAACACAACCAAGCCCTGAAGGACATGGCATTCTCACTAACTTAGTGTGGTGATGGTGAAGTTTCTTGCATTGATAAGCATTATAGATAAATGACTACAAACTGACTCACACCAACTTCCTGTGACTTTCCTCAATCCTTTTCTTCCTTCTCTTAGGTGTTCCTTAAAGAACAAGCGCGCCAGCACCTGCAAGACTTGCTGCATCAAGAAGTGCTCCAGCGCATTGTACTGTTGCAGCGATGGTTTCGGGCCGTGCTTTCCAGACAGCATTTCCTCCATCTGAGGCAGGCAGTCATCGTCCTGCAGGTGAACAGAAAGCTCTGACACTGAGACCATTTCTACTAGCAGTGTGCCTTATAGAATTATCATTAACAGCAAAGGGACATGAGACGTTAGTGTTTAATGACTCGTGTATTTTTATATAAATTTTTTCTAGTTGCCCCTAAAGGATATTAGAATTAGAAGTCATAGAATTCCTGCTCTATATGATGTTTTAGATGTTAGTGGTCTTGTTGGCGTGCAATATCTGGGTTCCCCCACTCATTATCTTGGACCGTTCCTCATAGAGCCTTTTTGTGCTTGAGCATCCTCAGCTTACTTATTCCCATAAAATTCACTATTTCTTGCCTGCTGCACCCTGGGATTATCATTCTGGAAACTCACAGAAATGTCAGTTAGTCAATAGATGAATACGCTAGTACTGATTTAGTACTAGTGCCAGGTATTCTTTTTAACTAAATGGGAACTGAAGCGTCATTATTAGAAATATCATCATCACTCATATGTATGGTAATCGAGGGATGTTTGAAAAATGATTTGAAATTCTGTTCTATGGGTCTATTGACAAATGATATGTCTTTTGTCTGAGGACCAGCCTAGCAAAGCTCAGAGACATTCATCATTAGGTAGATTTTAAGGTGACAAATTTTTGGCCTCTCAGTGATCATCCATTAAGCTGTAGAGGTATTGCAATATGTGTCGGTAAAAGGAGTAGCCCCAGTGATGAAAGTATAGGTCTTCAAAATACCAAATCATTTTTAATCCTATGGTATTCCCTATTAAGGAAATAATTTTAAATAGTAAGTTTTAAGAGTGAGGCATAATTTTCTGTCATACAATGGAAAGCACACAATTTAGAATCAGACTTGGGTTCTATCCCTCACTCTCCTGCTCAGTACCTATGTTGTCTTGGACAAGTTACCTCTCTGGGCTTTATTTTCTTATCTATAAAATGGGGTACATGGACAGATGATCCCTAGGATTCCTTTTAACTTTAAACAAAAGATCCTTTAAATAATAACAATAATAATAGCTAGCATTTATAGAGCCCTTTAAGATTTGCAAAGTACATTTATTTGACTCTCATGACAACCCTCTGAAATAAGTGCTATTATTATCCCCATTTTACAGATGGGAAAACTGAGACTCATAGAAGGTAAATGACTTGCCCAGGGTCACATATCTAATAAGTGTCTGTGGCAAGATTTGAACTCAGATCTTCTTGACTTTAGGTTCAGGTCTTTATCCACTATGCCACTTAATTTCCTTTGAATATGTCCCCTTACCTGATTACCCTCTTTCTCTTAAGAGGTATACACTGATGTTTACAGCACCATTCAATTTCTTTTGCAGGAGGTAAATGGAATAAGGAATGTGCTTTAACTCCTGTAGTACTTACTTAAAATATACTTATTTCTTCTCCATGAAATTCCTTTGAATTTCTGTTTAAAACACTGTGTCAGGTGCTACAAATGCCGCCCCGCCAAAAAGACAGAAAATGAAAACTTTATTCTTAAGAAGTTCACATTCTCCAGGGCGATACCACATGTCCACAAATAAGGAAATACAGAGGAGACCCTGGATAGAAAAAAGAAAATACAGCTATGTTTTAAAGAACTGTATTACAGGTACTTCTTCATTTAGTGTGACATGATTCTGAAATAGCCAGCAGTTATTTGGATGAAAGGGTCAATTCCCAGTTTGAGGCAAACAGAAAGGAACAACGTATTAATAATCTTTTCCGTGGTAACAAATAAAATGTGAAGAAATGAAGTGTACCAGGTGAGTAATGTCCATCAAAAGACCATGTAGGGGCAGCCAGATGGTGCAGTGGATAAAGCACCGGCCATAGATTCAGGAGGACCTGAGTTCAAATTTGGCCTCAGACACTTGACACTTACTAGCTGTGTGACCCTGGGCAAGTCACTTAACCCCCACTACCCCGCAAAAAGAAAAAAGAAAAGACCATGTAGTCTAGAATATCAGTGCTCAGGTCAGACCTGGTGGATGCACCATAGTAAAATGTGACAATAGGGTCCCATTTTTGTAAAGGGAAAGTAGATTTTGGTAAATACCTGGATTTAAAACTGTGCCGCTTCACATAATGTGATAGGCTACATCATTCTTACCTCTGAACATTCTATTTCTAAGTGTCTCCACAAAGGAGAAGCAGTGAATTAGATAGTTCATCCAAAGCCACTGTTAGTAATCTTGATTTTCAAAGCTTTATGGTCTTTGGAATTTTCTTGATCAAGAATTAAAATACTCTGAGTAAAATTTGGGGGGTGGGGGAGAGTTGCAACATATCTGAAAAACAAAACTACTTTATCTGCTTTTCCTAAAGGAACTTCTCAGTTCTTTGTTATTTCATTATAACACCGGGGACTTCTTTTCCATTTCCTTGTTCTAAAAATGTGATTTGAGATAATCCTACAGCGTATACTATTGGGTCTTTTGTAGCAATCCTGGAGAAATTACTTGAGTAGGAAGCATGGTGAAGGCAGAGATGTCCAGGCTGATGCTTTGGTTGTGAATAATGCGGCAACTGTTCTCCAGGCTGCTTGGCGGGCTTACTGGGGGAGGCGGCAGTACCTGCAGATGCGGGCCGCAGCCTCCATCATTCAAGAGACTTGGCGGGAGTACTGCAGACGAAGGAATGCTGCTGCCACCTGCATACAGGCAGGATGGAGAGGCTACTGGAAAAGCAAACTTTACAAGGAGCAAAGAAACAAAATTATCCTGTTACAAGCAGCATGCCGAGGATTCAGAGCCAGGCAAAGGTAATATTTGCAGCTGCTTAAAGTAAACCAGTAAAGAAAAAAAGGCAGGTGACCTGTTGTTTCTAGAAACTTGGGCACACATGCACCATTCACATGAGAGCATAAGATGGAATTAGACAAAAACAGGATTGTATAAAACCTCAGGATATCTCTTAATTACTCTCTCCATTCCACAGAAACAGTTTAAATTTCATTGGTGTCCCCAGACATAACCCTTTCCCCAGTAGATGACACATAAGCTGAAGAAAATGATGCCATACAACCCCGGCTCCTGATGAAGCAAACTGAGGGAGATCTAGGGCTCTGGGCACACTTTCTTCAGCTGCTTGTATCACTATCCTGAGTTCTCTTTAAGAAAGAAAGACATTCAACAGTTCTTTTCTTTCTGGATTTGGAGAGCATTGAACCATACTATTTCTGTTTTTGTTGTTTTTCTTTTTTGAGGTTTTTCCCTTTTGCTCTGATTCTTCTTTCACAGTATGACTAATGCAGAAATATGTTTAATATGATTGTACACATATAACCTATTTTGGACTGCTTGCTGTCTTGGGGAGGGGGAAGGGAAGAGAGGGAGGGAGAAAAATTTGGAACTAAAAATCTTACGAAAACAAATGTTGAAAACTATCTTTACATGTAACTGGAAAAAAACAAAATACTTTTATGAAAAAAAAAAAAGGAAGGAAGACACTACTAACAAGTCTATGGACTCTCCTCTAAAGCCCTAAAGTATGGAAGAGGTTTCTAGAAATGAGGGATTGAAGGGTTTTCTGGAGTCCTCCTAGTTTGTATTTTACTCTGTGGCTCAGGTTCAATTTCCCACTTGTGAGGATTGGATGAGCCTTACAACTGTGCAGGTGGCTCCAGGAAGTTCCTTATCAAAACAAGGAAAGAAGGAAATGGTGAGAAAGCCCCCGTAATAGTGAGGGTGTTTAGACTTTCCAACTGAGGGAAGAGCTGGTCTGAAGTAATACTGAAAGGGAAGATATGATTTGGGGGCCCAAGTTGCTAGACTTATTTTCTGTTGTAAATTTCTTAGCTTTCTTTGAAGTTCCTTTAACTTAATATGACCTTTATTTCTGTGTGTGTGTGTGTGTGTGTGTGTGAAAGATATATAATTATTTACTTTTAGTAAAAATTGGAGTTTTTGTCCGAATATGTCTATTTTGTTTTCTAACATGGTGATTTTGCATAAGTATATAAAAATATGTGTGTATGCATGTGTGTGTATTCCCATTTAAATTATAGTTTAATTGAAAAATGGTGCACCAGGAATCAGAAGACTTGGTTTTCAGTCAAGATTCTCTTACTTAATTGGGCTAGTTATTTCCATTCCCTTAGCCTCAGTTTGCTTTTTTGTAAAATGAAGACTTTGGTACAATGATGCCCCCCCCCAAAGACGAAAAAGTCAAAAAGAGTGTCATTGGATTTTTCTAAACACACAAGAGAGCATAAAAATATTTTAAAGCTATAGAGGCAAATAAAGTTTTGAAACCATGTTAAATTTGCTATATACTTTTTTTTAAATCATGAGTAATACATTCAGAGTTTCGTATGATTTTCTTTTGCTGTTCCTTATTTTAAGTGGAAATGATCATGTTTATGTTTGTCAAATTCAGTACTAAAAATGTTTGGTTTGAGTTGTGTATACGTGTTTTGGTTTTTTATAAGATTTTTGGACCAAATAATCACTAATATTCCTTTCGACTAACAAATTTTAGAGATACAACCTCTTTTTTAACCAATACTATTTATCCTGTATCCAGTTGTGGCCAAAATATGATTCTGAAAAATAATGTTATATTTCTGTCTTTATATAGATTTAGAACTTTGAAAGAACAGCGATTAAAAGAAACGAAATTGAAAAATGGATTAGCACTTAAAGAGAATACCCTAGAGATTCGGGGTTCAGACCCTTCCAAATGGGAGGATGGATCATTTGAAGAAAGAATGAAAGCTGTAGAAGAATACAAATATGTAATAGAAAATAATCGGATCAGCCATGCCAATTCAGTGGACATCTCTGGGGACTCACCAGGCAAACGACAGGAGAGAGCCATTAGCCAAAGTAGCATAGACTTGGAACAAGATGAAATTGTAAGACAAAGACGCAAATCATTAGAGGATCTGAGTCAAAAAAAAGTAGGACGAGCAAAGAGAGAGAGCCGGAGAATGCGTGAGTTGGAACAAGCAATATTTAGTTTAGAATTGCTTAAGGTCCGTGGTGGGATTTCTCCTTCAGAAGAGCGTAGATGGTCCACAGAACTAATTTCTGAAGGCCTACAGTCATCACAAGGAACCCCTGAGAGTGAAAGTTCTCAGGGAAGCTTAGAACTCTTGAGTTTTGAGGAAAATCCAAAAAGCAAACCTGAGTCAGTATTTTCAAATGAGGGAGACTTACAGATTCCCTCACCTAAGATACAGAAAACTTTACCCCATGATTCAAATTTTGATTTACAGGAAAATGCCCCTGTCGTATCAGATGAGAATAGTAATATATTTATTAGAAAGAAGACACCCTCCACTTCAGAGATCTCAGAGAGTATTGTCATGAAAGACAGGACAGACTGTAGTTCTCAGACCATTACTTATAAACCACAATTCAGAGAGCCTTTCATCCTAAATAATCTTCCAACTTTCTATATTCCGCCACAAGATCCTACAAAAGTAAGTCCTGATCTTGGGGCAAGCACTTTAAAAAACATTGCATCAGGAAGTGAAGAAAAACCAGGGACCGCTTTTGCCTTGGACACAAATAGAGAAAGCAGAAAATACCACTTTGATGAGGAAGGTAGAACAGTGGCTACTGCTTCCATGAAAAATACTGACTTTTCTAATACTGTGCTTAAGAAGTTAGAAAGGCTAAACATGGAAAAGGAAGAAAGGCAAAAGCAGTTGCAACAACAAAATGAAAAAGAAATGATGGAACAGATTCGTCAACAGAAGGACATTCTGGAAAGGGAGCGAAAAGCCTTCAAAAATTTTGAGACACCATGGAAAACAGGAGAGCCTTTGCTAACAAAGCCTGTCCAGCCATCAAAGCAAACAGTTGAAAGACCACAGTCTCTCCTCATAAACCCTACAAACAAGGAAGAGCAGAATGTGTCAGTAGCTTCATCAGTAACAATTAAAGGCCTCACTGTTAGCCCAAAAGGAAGCATCCCTGATCAAACAGTTCAGAAAGACCGACCTGTCACTATGTTCTTAGAAAGTAAAGAAAGCCAGAGTCAGTCTGGTATTTCACAGGTCAGGAATGTAGCTTCCCAGGAGGGAAGGACCAAAGCTATTTTCTTCACACCAAAAGACCATTTGGGTGTCTCAAAGTAAGTGAAATATTTATTTTGATTTTACACCAGAATCTTCCTTGAATCTTGATTGCCCATTGCTTAAACCCAGGTCTCATACCACTCTCTTGCTCAGTGAAGTCCACTGGCTCCTTTAGGATCAGATGCCAGCTCCTCTGGCATTCAAGGCCCCTCACTGCCTGTTTTCAGCCTACCTGCCCAACTTTCTTCTACGTTACTTCTTTTCATGTTCCCTAGGAACCCTTCACACCAGCCATGTAAGCCTCCATTCTCTGTCTCTGGGTCTGGAACGTCCTCCTTCCTCACTTGTGCTTTTTAGAATCCTTAGTTCTTTTGTTGACTTCTACAGGAAGCCTTTTTGATCACCTTGCCTCCTCCAGAAGCTAGTGCCCTCCCCAATCACAAAATTATTTTGTACATACATTTATATGTATGTTGTATGTATCTCCTCTAGTACAACCTAAGCTCCTTGAGTCTATAAACAGTTTCATTTTTGCTTTTATATTCCCAGCACTTAGCTCAGTGCCTCACACATAAGTAGGCAGAGCAAATTCTGTTCAAAAATCAGCTAGGTGGCACAGTGGATAGAGCACTGACCCTGAATTCAGGAGGACCTGAGTTCAAATCCAGCCTCAGACACTTGACACTTACTAGCTGTGTGACCCTGGGCAAGTCACTTAACTCCAATTGCCTCACCAAAAACAAAACAAAGGAACGAAAAAACAAAAATCAACCAGGCACCTGAAGGGGACTATCCATCACTATCCATGAGAAACTTTTAGCCAAGCCCAGCCCAAGTTGTCATAAATGTTGTTCATAATATTTTCAACTCTGACAGCACCTAGGCCTCCATCAGCTTGAAATTTTTAAAATGCAATAGGATTTACCATGGCTTGTAGCATATATGTGGTCTTTATAAATTTCCTGTGCATTCTGCAGTTTTAATAACTTAGGTTGTAAGATATGAATTCTAAAATCTTGCAAGTGGTATTTAAAATCAAACTTATTATAATTTTGGACAATTATATTACCCAGATAGATGAAGTGGGCTCATTCAGGTTGTATTAAAATAAAAAAGTGTATAGTAAGTAGATGAGAAGGTAAGTGATACCCTATGTCTAATGGTATTGAAATAGAAGTTACAAGTGCTAAATCTACACAAGGTTCCTATATGTTAATATAAGGTTCTTGGGTCTCCCAAATTTTCTGACTGTTAAATACCAAAAAAGTTATGGTGGTATTACTTATGTAATAAGTAAGCCATAGGTCAGCAACAATTCCATACTTGTAGGAACTCAATTACAGTCTGTTAGGAAGTAGCAAGACTATTTTTAAAAACTTCATTGTAATAAAGTGGAAAGAGCACCAATTCTGGGTTCACATCCCTATTCTGCTTTCTATTATTACTAAGTGACTTAAGTGTCTAGGCACCTCATTTCTTCATCTACAAAATGAGTAGGGCTGGACTAGGTACTTTTTTTTTTTTTAAGTGAGGCAATTGGGGTTAAGTGACTTGCCCAGGGTCACACAGCTAGTAAGTGTGAAGTGTCTGAGGCCGGATTTGAACTCAGGTCCTCCTGACTCCAGGGCCGGTGCTCTAGCCACCGTGCCACCTAGCTACCCCTGGACTAGGTACTTTGGTGGCCCCTTCTACTCAAAATCTGTGGCCATATTATGGGCCACTAAGATAACACTAAATTATTTCTTACAGGCTGATTCTCAGTACTTCTTTTTCTCTCCCTACCCTTAAAACTCTCCCCAGGGGGCATCTAGGTGGCACAGTGGATAGAGCACTGGCCCTGGATTCAGGAGTACCTGAGTTCAAATCTGGCCTCAGACACTTAACACTTACTAGCTGTGTGACCCTGGGCAAGTCACTTAACCCCAATTGCCTCACTAAAAAAACCAAAACAAAACAAAACAAACCTCTCCCCAGGTTTTTTTCTTAAGGCATTAACAGCATTGTTACAAAATTGAATTGACAGGTGAGGATCTGATGTTTGAAACTGAAACACAGTAGAAATAAATGACCATGGGGTGGGGAGGAGGAGAGGGACAGGGCAGTGGGTTTGGGGGTTTTTTGTTTGTTTGGGGGATTTTTGCAGCCCTGTGTTTCAAGGATTATCTTTATTCACCAGGTTTATCGTTTCCTTCATAAAGATACTGTTAGTCCAAAGAAACAAATTTTTAGGAAGTAGCTGAGCACACAGTTTCTTGTCATTCCTTATTACTTTATTCTCTCTACATACCAGGAATATTCCTGTTTGACCACACCACAACTTCTTTGGTTCAGTACTATGCATTCCATTAACTTGGAATGGAATAAGTTTGAGTTTGGAATATTTGGAATATTTCAAAAGCACCTTAGTTAGTTCTTAAGTGGCCTTTTCCAAGCTAAAATCATACAAATCCATTCATTTTATTTTATATCCTCAGAGAGTTGCTTAATTTAGAATATGTTGTATAAAAGTATTTTACAGATGAGGAAACTCTGAATCCCAGAATATCGAATTGCCACATAGCTATCTAGTGACAGAGCTGTGTCTAGAGTTATCAAATTCAAAACTTTGAATTTAAAAAACCCCACCATTATATGATATATATTTTAGAAGCAACTGGCTTCTCTGACAAAAGACCCACCAAGCAGGCCAAACACCAAGTAAATGAACAACCTTCCCTGGTACTTGAGCCCAGGCAGGTCTCTTCAAGTGCATCTCTCAATACACCATATGGTTAGCTGAGTCTCTCAGCATTGTTGTGAAGTCATAAAGTATTTTGATGCAAACTGCATTTCATCTCCTTAGAAGACTACCAAGATGAAATTGACTGAATTATTAGACACAAAGGAGAGACTTAAAATAGTCATTGTGAGGGGATCAAATCTTTAAGGAAAGGGAAGAGATCTTTAGCACAGTTAACCATCTAGATAGTCTTAAGTTTTCCAGCTTATAGAACTATAATTGGACTGGGTGATTATTATGGTCTAAAAATTATTATGGTCTAAAACATGACAATTTTAAGTAGACAGTCACTCAATGGATTTTAGGCACGTACTATGTGCCCAAAACTTTCTGGAGTGGGAGGGGAATTTAAAACAAGGGTAAGGCATGATTGTTGACCTCAAGGAGCCCAAAGACTTGGTGGAGAAAACCTGTGTAATGGTTAGAGAATAATATTAAAGTAACAGTATATAATTAATCCTTAAATTATGTAGCAGTAGATATAAGAGCAGTAGGGCTTTAAGAAAAGGAAAGATTTGGTGTGGACAATTAGAAGACGATACTTTGTATATAGAATTGACCCAAATGTTAATCAAATTCTCTTGAAAACTTGTACATAAATTAAATAGGAATGGGAAATTGATGTCATGTAGCCATTCAAAGAAAATTTGATATTTTTTTTCTATTCAGTAGCCTTTTTAAACTGCTCTATATCAACACTAAATCTCCTTGTGCTTCATAATTTTCTTTTTTTGTTTGTTTTTTTGTGGGGCAATGAGGGTTAAGTGACTTGCCCAAGGTCACACAGCTAGTAAGTGTCTGAGGCTAGATTTGAACTCAAGTCCTCCTTAATCCAGGGCCTGTGCTCTATCCACTGTGCCACCTAGCTGCCCCCCATAAATTTCTTTACCTAAATAATAATTTCTTAATTTTTCTGTGTTATGTCTGTATTCTTTTTTATTCAGCTTATGAAGCCTCCCTCCTGTCATGGGCTTGACTGTGTATTTAGTTCATAATAAAGTATACTATGATTACTTTCTGAAGCTCTGTAGCTTAGAGGTTTCAAGATAATTCTTGATAGCAGTAGAAGTCAAGTAAAAAAAGAAAAAGAATTTGGGAATTATAGAAACTCAAGAAGTATTAGTCAGTGAAATTAATAAAATTCTAGTACTTATCTAGATAGTTTTATTGTATGTTAGACTTTATGGGACAGAATCTTCTTATAATTTGTGTAATTATGTTGTCTTAAGTTTCCATAAGGAATATTTAAGCCATGGAGATCATCAACCCCACATAAGAAGTGAACCACTTAGGAAGCCTCCGAAATTGACTGGGCCAGGCAGAGGAGAGGTAAGCAAAAAGTTATGTTTATTTCTTCTTTTTAACTGAAACAAATTTATGTTGATTTAGAAATTATTCCACTTCTTGGCTCTCTCTTATTCTTCCCATCTTGATTACAAACATTTGCAATAAAAGAAATATGAGGTTAAACTGATTTACTGGCAGGGGAAGCACATGGTTCTCTAGAAAAGTTGGGATCACATCTAAAAATGTCAGTAGAGCAAAACTGGATAGTGGTGAAGCATAGACCGTAAACCATATGACAGCAAGACTTAATTGCTCCATTGTGAAGTCTAAGCAGCATAGATTTCCTAATCATCTGTTTCTGTCCTTTTTCCTAAGCAACAAGTGTATTCCTTTTTGTTTATCCCAACCCCTTTACTGTTCCTAATGGATATGGTGGGGTGGAGGGATGTTTTGAGGAATACATTAGCCCAGGGGAGACCTACACTTTGATGCCTTACATCAATCAGCAGAATCTCCTTTTTAAAAAACAAAACAAAACATTGTTGTGTTATCTGTTTTATCATTTGGTCAAGCAGGTTGCCAGACCGGCCCATAAAAAGAAAGCTCGCATGGCGCGGACGCGCTCCGATTTCTTGACTAGAGGTACTTTTGCTGATGGGGAGGGGGATACAGAGGAAGATGATTACGATGACATTATTGAGCCCCTTCTGCCCCCTCACCAAGCCTCTCACCCTGAGCCAGGGCCTTCAGCGAGCCTGGGGCAGGCCTATCACAGTGACTCGGAAATGGTAATTTTACAACAAATACAAGGGAAACAGGGAGTAATCACTTGTGATGGGAATGTTCATTGCTAACCTTTAGCTGTACTGACACCCTCCACTGCTTTTTCTCCTTTCTTTAATGAGTTTGTAAATGGAAAGCCTCAGTGAACAGAGCAAATAAAGCAGTATTATTTGTTTTCAGTGATAGAGAAGCACTTTCACAATGGGTATTAACTCATGAAAAATGTTAAGATTATTTGTCGTGTTGCTTGAAACCACAAACTTTAACATACCAAAGTTTTCTGTTCACAGTTAAAAAGGGAGGAAGAGGCGGGCTATGTAAAGAATTATAGAGTAATCCATCGCTGAAATGTATGTTCTACACATTTAATCACCCTAGTGTGTCCAATTCAGTGTCCTTTAAACATAACACTTTGGTTTTTTTAAAAAACCAATGTCAATATTTTTAGCTAACAAGACAAAAAATTGCATTCCCTTCCCCCCCCCCCCGCCCCTGGCCAACATTGTGGATATGGTCGTGAGTATGGCATTCAAATAATATTTTAATAAGTTATTATTCTGTGAAGTATCACTCACATAAAGATATATATATGAGATATATATTAATAAAAGAATCTAACACTTAAATTTCAGTTAATCATTTTAGCAACTGCTCTCTTAAAACCCACTTTCAGTACTTATTTAACATGGGAGGAAAGTTTTAGAACACTTGTCATTTGCTCGATGGATAGTTTCACTTCTAAAACTTTTTAGCTGATGCTACATTTTCGATCCACATAACTTAGAAATTTGTATGCCTTCGTAGCCAAAGATATGGTTTTGAATTTCTTCTTTTGTCCAAAGTAGCTACTTTGTCATGTATGTACAGCTTGGCGGTACATTCAATTTGTAAAATATCCAAACTGAAGATCCAAGAAACAAATGGAAACAGACAGGAACCATTCAAGTTGACCATCTTGAACCAAAGACTTTTAAATGAAAAGAGGCAATTCTGGTATAAACTTTTACTAAGAAGGCATATATGTAGATCTGGAAGAGATTTCATTTTACAAATAAGGAAACTGAGGATCTAAGGTCGTCTAGTATTATCAAGGGAACATTGATTCTGGATTGAGAAGACATGGGTTCAAACAAAAAAAGAAAAAGAAGACGACATGGGTTCAGTCCCTGTCTCTAACATTTATGCTTTTTATGACCTTCAGCTAGTCACTCTATCATTACAGCCAACTTCTTATTAGAAGTAACCCATATCCACATAATGAATAATCTGTCTAATCATATAGCCTATAATTGAAGTTGAGAATAGACAAAGACTAATTATTGTGAAAAGGCCTTTGCTATCATTTTTTAAAATGAAATATAAATTAACTTAATTATTTTTGATTCTCTAATATTTAGACCATGAAAAAATATTTCAAATTTGATCTGTCTAGTAATATAGATAAGATCTGGTTGTATTGAAGAAAGTAGATTTGTTCCTTAAAGAAACAAAATAAACATGTTACTGCTTTTGCATTCCTGAGTGTTTACCCTTTTACAAAACATTAGTTTTCTTAGCACTCCAAATATTATCTACTAGAAATTCTTGCTGAGAAACTGAAAGGGAATGGGGATCACTGCTTAGAGGCTTCTGTCCTTAAAGAATTCTTCCTCATCACTTGGGAGCTCTTCTTGTGATTCTTCTATCCACCTAGTTTGACCATTATTGCATGCATGTAGATCTAGAGCTCATCAGTGCACATTCATCTCTTTGTACTCTCTTACTAGCTCTTTTGTTACTGTTGGGTACAGGTGGTAGGGGACGTCTCTGATGGTCATGTTTGTGAAAAAAAAAACTTACTTAGCATATGCCGATGACAATGGAACTTGTGGGAGGGATGGATATAGGCAATATGAAAGGGTGGGACTTTTGAATATAATGTGGAAATAGCCTGTTTTCCATTTGTGTCTTGATTTATAGGTGCAAGATTGAAGACTAGCCCTTTTAAAACATCTCTTGAATTTACTAAATCTAGAACCCTTCTGTTATTTAAAAAATCCACATTTACAGGGATCAACTTTATTAAGAGTATTTCCGTTTTAATGACCTGTCTGACTTTGTGACAAAACCCACAACAGGAAGTGATTAGCCATTGGGAAGCCTAAAATTTGTCTTTTGCCTTAAGTTTCAATGAAACTAGTTGACAGATACAATGAATATAAAGCAAATCTTCCTTTGTAGTGGTTGTCCTTAATATGAAGAATAAAGCAGTTTATCACAAATGTATTAATTGTTAATCTCCTTAAAAGTGTCTTTAATAACTATCAAGAATTGCTTAATTGTTTGTCAGTTGCTTCCCAATGAAAGCAGTCCATTAACTACTATGATATTGCTGACCTTTTAAAAAAAAGTTTCTTTTAAGGATCTATTCACTGTGTATATAATAAAATGCTACTGCCACCCATTCTTTATATGACACTAAGCCAGCCCTCACCTAACTCAGGAAGAATGACAACTTCATAGAATCATAGGTTTACTGCTGAAAGGGACATAAAAGTCCTAAAAAAAAAAAAAAAAAGGTTCACAGAGGCTACCAAGCAGTATTTTGTGAAAACTCATTTTAATTGTTTTATTGGCTTTTGCTTTCTGAGCAGTGAATAAGCTTGTTTTAAAAAATCACTTCTGTCCCTCTTTCTAGTATTGTTAAAACAGTCTTCTCTTTCTTGCCTGGTCTTCTGTTTTTCTGTCCTTGTACTGTCTCCCACCACCCAAAGATTTCAGTAATCAGCTTTACTCTTATGACTTCCACATCTAAAAAGCTTCAATTAAAAATCTTTTAGAAGTTTGAGATCTGAGTTTCCAGCTTTCTTCTTTATATTTCCATCTTGGTATAGTATTTGTGTTTAACACATTCCACACCTTATATTTTTTTCTTACAAGTCATGTAATTTGAGTATTTGTTTCTAAGATTGTTTCTAAGATTTTGAATTTATATCCAAGAGGGCTAATGTCATATAATATTTATTCCACAGTACTCAAGATAAACTTCAGGAACAACAGATTGTGGCTCAAAGCTATCTTTACTAGGTGTTTTGTTTATGTGACAGATATATAATTAAGATGCAGGTATAAACTAGGCCAAGTTTCAGAGTTTCTCCAGATGAGACTTGTAGATTTATAACATTTTAATCTAGAGCTAGAAGGGACCTCAGTCCATCAAGTCCAATCACCTTCATTTTACAATTGAAACTAAGGCCCAGGGCACTTAGAGGTTTTGACTACTGTTACATAGGTTGTAATTGTAAGAGACAGAATTTAAACTTCTGCCCTCTAACTCCAGAGCCAGTGCTCCTTGCAGTGTACCAAGCTGTTTATTAATAATATATGTAAAGGGCTTTACAAACTTTAGACCACTCTAGGTAAATGTCAGTTATTTGTAAGAAATAGCCAAGGTAGTCTGTGGCATGTGGTCTTAGTAGAACCTGGGTCACCTTCCAGCCCAATTTTATATGCCAGAATATTACTGAACTGTTAGGTCAGTTGAGGAGAATTGAAAATTGAATAAGAAACTTCAGTTTTCTAGATATCTTGTGGTTCTTGGCCATACCAGCATTGCCTAACAATACCATCTCACTTGTGGAGTTCTTGATGTCAGAGATGCTTGTTCATTTCAGTAACCTTCCAGCTAACATTCTAAACCAGAAAATGTGCCTCTTCTGTCAGATTGAGCTTGCAATACAATAAAGCCCCTATATCTTTTTTCCAATAAATTGCTACCTAGCTATGCTTGTGTCATCTTGTACATATGAAATATATGGTTAAAGAACTTAGGCTGAGAATCTTTATGGAAATGATAAGCCATTGTCTAGAATCTTAATTCTTCTCAGGATGAGCACTTACAGGAATCCATAAACAAATACTGTTTCCCCACCGTGAAATATTTGACAGCATTGAAAGCCTTTTGTTCTCAGGATAAAATCAAAGAATTTTAGAGCTTCTGGGGACCTTAAAGATCATTTGGTCCAACTACCTCATTTACACATTAAGAAACCAAAGAGGTTAAGTGATTGACCTAAAACCACAGTTGATAGAGTGCAAGAGATAAAGAGATAAAGACTTGTGTTTGCTGGATAAAATGGGTAGTTACTACTAGAATATTGTGTTCCCTATGTCCACTTTCATGGCTGAGGAACCCATGAATTCTTCATCCAAAGATTTCTTCCCTCCTTTTCTTTCAATGTGGGCAGCTTAAGTAGGCAGGGTTTTCCTTAGTATACACTTAGAATACACTTGTTCCCTGTTTCATATTTATTTCAGAAGTCTTTAAAGGGTCTTCCCTTACCTTAGCCATATGACTTCATAGCCCCATATTCAATAAACTAGGTAGAACTAAGTGCTTCCATCGGGTGTTTTTTTGCATTGGACATTTTACTACCTGATATAATAGACCATAAGTAATTTTCAGTGGATCATAATTCTTTAGGGATTATGTTCTTTTCTTTTAGCCAGCCATATAACCTTTATGGGCCAGCTAGGTGGAGAGAGCATGGGGCTAGGAATCAAGACTCATCTTCATGGATTCAAATCTGGCCTTAGATACTTCCTAGCTGTGTGACAAGTCACTTAACCCTGTTTGCCTCAGTTTCCTCATCTGTAAAATGAGCTGAAGAAGGAAATGGCAAACTACTCCAGTATCTTTGCCAAGAAAATCCCTTAAAATCTGTATTATTCTTATGGTGCTTATGATAGACAATCTCTTGTATCCTTTTTATATTCTTTATAAGTGCCTTGTACTGCAGTGTACTGCCCCTCAGTATTGTTTTTTTTTTTCTTAGAACATAGATTTTAATTAATATTTATTTGGCCTTTTCACTTCAGGGTTGAAGTAGAATATAAGTGTAAACCTGAAGACCAGAAATACTCCCTCTGTATTATGGGCCTCAGAAATAGGCAGCTAGGTGGTGCAGTGGATAAAGCACTGGCCCTGGATTCAGGAGGACCTGAGTTCAAATCTGGCCTCAGACACTTGACACTTACTAGCTGTGTGACCCTGGGCAAGTCACTTAACCCCCATTGCCCCGCACCAAAAAAACAAACAAACAAACAAAAGAAATAGATCTAGAACCTATCCACTCCCTTTCCTGTAAAAGAGGTTGACTCTGTTAAATTCTCCAAGGTCCCATGCAGACTGTAGGAAAACAGAGAGCCATCTTTTATCCCAGCTAATTTTGTCTGACCTCTTAAACCTTTCCTTCTCTGCTTTGTACAGTGAAGACAGTAATTGGTATTCTGTTTATAATTAGTTTATATATGCTGACATATGTATACATCTTAAGAAGAATATAAGCTTCTTGTGAGTAAGGATTGTTTCAGTTTTTTATATTTATATCCCTAGCCCTTGGCACGTATTAGGTGCTTAACAAGTGCTGCTTGATTGATGTGCCAGACTTCCTTAGCTCTTTTTCCAGAGATATCCTTTTGCAGATCATGTCAGTTTCAGATCTAAAAAACATTTGATAGAATTACTTATCTAGCTTATTTATATAAAGGTTGTTTCAGGAGAACATCTGGATAAGCTTTGTATTATTGTAACATAGCCCACAGACATTGCAGTGCGACTCCATTAAGATGTCTTGTCTAGACTGGTTACTAAAATTTTAAACTTGTTATAGAGTGAAAACTGTTGCCTTTCTTATTATCCTAAGCACTAGCTAGACTCCTTAATACTGTCTCAAGTTCACAGAAAGGACATGCAGATGGTTCCCACATTCACTTGAATCAGTCAGGAGCTAAACTATGAGACTGTAAGGTACCCCAAAAGGTCACATTCTTCTTCACTGCCAGATGGAACCATGCTTAATTTACACAAAGGAACTGGATCTCTAGACAGGCACCTTGGAGAACTTTTCTTGTAAATCCTTTCCTGTGTTTGATGATTTAAGAGCTTTCACAAATAAGTAATGCTACCAAATTCTAGATTTGAAACTTCCAGATTATCTGCAAAATGATATAGCTGGAAAAGAACTAAGCAAGTTTGGCACACCAATCAACCAGTCAGCATTTGTTAAGCACCTACTGTGTGCCAGGTGTTAGGCATACAAATATCAAAAATTGAAACAATCCCTCTTCTCAAGAAGCTTACATTCTGTTGGAGATGTGTCCATATATCAGTATATACAGACTAATTATATACAGAATAAATACCAGGTAGTTAGGGAGGATCAGAAAAGGCTTCATTTAAAAGGTAATGCCTGAGTTGTCTCATAGTTTAAAAAAAAGGATTCTTTGAGGGAATAGAAGGATGGATTTCATTCTGGGAATGGGGGATGACTAGTATGAAGACATGGAAACAAAAGGCAGATTTAGACTTTATGTAAGGAAAAACCTCCCGCCGATTAAAGCTGTCCAAAAACGGAATGGGCTGCCTTGGGAGGTAATAGGTTCCCCCTAATTGAAGGTATTCTAACAAAGGCTAGATGACCATTTTGTCAAGCATGTTTGGGAGGATATTTTTCAGGAATAAGTTGAAATAGGTGGCTACTGAAGTCCCTACTCTGATGCTCTAGTTCTGTAATGATAATGTGAGGCAAAATAGTAATGGAACGATGTTCTTGTTAAGTTCTTCAACTAATCAGACATTTCAAACTGGATGTCTAGTAGACATCATAAAATCAATATGTCCAAAACAATGCATTATTTTTCCCCCTAAACCCTCCCCTCTCCTACCTTCCCTATTACTATAGAGGGCATAGGCATCATTGTGGATTCTTCACTCTCTCTCACTGTTCTGCCCTACCCCAACTCCCTTATCTAACCTGTTACCAAGGCCTATTGATTTCACCTTTGCCACATCTCCAAATATGCTTCCTCCTCTCTTCTGACACTACTCCCACTCTCTTCCAGGCCCTAGTCTATACACCTTGATTACAATAATAGCCTGCTGGTGGTTCTGCCTGCCTCAAGTCTCCCCACTTTAACCCATCTTCCATTCAGCCACTTAAAGTGATTTTCCTAAATTCCAGGTCCAACCATATCACTCCCCTACCCCCCCCCAAAAAAAATCCCAAACTCCATTGGCTCAAATACAAAATGCTTTGTTGGCATTCATAGTCCTTCCTAATCTAGCCCCTTCCTACCTCTCCAGCCTTCTGCTTTACTCCCTGACATAGACCCTTCCATGCAGTGACACTGGCCTCCTGGCTTTTCCAAGAACAAGACACTCCATCTCTTAGCTCCGGGCACTTTCTCTTGCTGTCCTTTATTCCTGAAATGTTCTTCCTCTTCATTTCTGCCTACTGACTTCCCTGGTTTCCTTTAAGTCCCAACTAAAATCTTATCTCTTACAGCAAGCTTTTCCCAATTCCTCTTAATCTTTCCCTTATTAATTATTTCCTGTTTATTGTGTGTGTGGCTTGCTTTGTATATATGTGTCTGCATGTAGTCTCCCCCATTAGGGTATAAGTTCCTTGAAAGCAGAGACTGCCTCTTTTTTTAATAGTGCTCTGGCACATAGTAAGCAGTTAATTTGTGTTGTTATGCAGTAGGAATGAACTAGCATGCTTAGTGAGTAAGGAATGAGTGTTTATGGGGAAACCAGGTAAGGCTTTCATGAGCACCTACTGCCCCAAACTCCAGCTTTGTGTGAGGCACTTAGTGTGGCATAAGATTCAGAATGACACTAAGATGCTTTCCTCTCATTAGTTAGTGTTAGCAGACCCTGGCACTCAGCTCTCTGAACATCATTAGAATGATTGTTGAGCCCTGTGCCATATTGCAAAGTGAGAGATGCTGCAATGGGGAACACGAGACATTTTGATACATTTTATTTTTAAAGTACCATCTTCCTTCTTAGTTAAGAAATTATCAAGTAAATATTCCCATACTACAGATGAGAGATGTAACATAACAGTGTAAGAGGACTTCTAGTTCTGAGTTTTGTTTTTTAGATTCCTCTAAGAGGACCTTTTTGAATTTGGGAACATTTTCATTGTAATTAAAGGTCAAACACTTAACAACACCTCTTTTCAACGTAATCCATGATAGGAAACAATTTATAGGGGGGGAAATGTGAATGCTAAGGATAAGACATTATGTAACCAGTCAGAATTAAATGAGGGTACTGGAATTCCCATTGATTATGAGTCCCTTCAATTCCTATTGATATGTTTTTTGAACCTAAAGTGATCATCATAGCAGAATCAACTGATTTGTAAGGTTTTAATGAATCAACAATGGCATTTTTCCTCTGTAATGCCTAATGCTAAGTTTAATTTTACAAATGAGCATTGAGCTTTTAGGCCAGGTTATTATCAGTTGAAAGGTTCTTGAAAATTAAACAAAACCAATTTGCAAAGCTCTTTCCTACTGGGTGGGCAAGAATAGAGTTTTATACCTTTGGTCATCTTCAAATCTGTATTCAGGCAAGTAGGACTGTTCTGAATATTGGGCAGCTTGAAGGGGTTAAGGGAAGAGAAAGATGTATTAAAGAGAAAGTATTGTTTGGGTGATGGGAAAATTGTCACAATGGTGAGTAGATTTGTGTAATTCATTTTGTTCCACTCAAGAACAAGTAACTTGTATTGGTGAAAGATACCTTTATTTTTCCATATTTTAAGTAAGGTGATGCTTTCTTTCTGTTGATAAAGAAATGGGTGTTGGTTTTTTTATTAACAGGATGGAAGGCAAAAATAAAATCTGTTTGAAACTGTAGTGAAAATACATGGGTAGATAGGTAGGTAGCAATGAAGTGATTTGTATAACAAGTGACCATGGAAGATTGACCTGTATTTACACAACGTGCCTGCAAAGTGCCTTTATATTGTACTTTAAGATGGTTATAACCTTAAATGTCATCTAGTCCAACTTTCTCATTTTACAGGTAAGAAAATGCAGCCAAGAGACTTAGTTTTTTACTCACAGTTACTTAGCTAATTAGGAACAAAGTTGAGACCAGAACTCTAATCTCCTGAATCCCCTGCTCTGTTAGGCACTTCTCAGAGTCTCAGTTTCCTAATTTATCAAATAAAGGGGTGGACTAGATAATCACTACATATAGTCCCTTCCAGTTTTAAAATTCTATAATTCTATTCTAAATTGATTTTTACAATCAAAACTGGAGAAAGTATTACTCTCATATTAAAATCCTGGTGGCACAGTTTGAATGGATGGGAAAAGACGTTTCCAGGTGATATTCCAATCTTTATATTATAACACTGTACTTATGTTTCTAATACAATGAGATGATCTGTTTATATTACTTTTTTAAAGTAAGCCACTAGACAGAACAACTATTTTAACTGAATAGTCGAGGCTAAATTTAATTTGATATTTAATAAGACTCAGTAACACAGCATACTTCAAGTTCTTAAAATAACTTTTCACCAAGCCTCTACAAATAAAGGATGATACATTAAGAAGCAATTCTCAATTGTACTTTTTTTACCTGTTCAGTAGAACAGGCCTAATTTTGGAATTAGCATGAAAATAAAGATCCTCTCTCTGGACCAAAAAGATGCCCCAGGAGGCCTAATTCATTGTCCTTCAGAGGGCAAATTCCCTCCACAGGCTAGGTCCTTAATAAATGATTTGAGCCTCTGATCAAGTCTGATGTTTCTTTGCCTATTACTAATCATATTTGTTTATTTTCATTTCATTGCTGTAACTTCTGGAATTCCTACGTAGTTCCAAGACTTGTGTTTCATTTTAAGTGTTGTCAGATAGTCATTTAATTTTAAAGTCTTTCACACCTGTAATTATTACAGACTTTGCAGCGTTTTGCTTCAGCAGAAGGCCAAACAAAACTCCATAAAACTATGTCTCAAGGAGAGATTACAGAGTTAACATCTGTACAGAAGACTTCTATTGCTGATGGAAGGTATGTTGATTGCATATTTGGAGTTGATGCACTAAAAGCTTTACATTTAGAATTTTTTTTCCCAAATTATACATAAAAACAAATTTTAACATCGATTTTTAAAACTTTGTTTTCCAAATTCTCTTTCTCCCTCCCCACCCCACCTTAAGAACTTAAGCAGTTCGATATAAATTACACATGTGTAGTCATGCAAAACATTTCCACATTAGTCATGTTGTGAAAGAACATAGACAAAAAAAACTTTAGAAAAAGGAACTAAAAAAAATTATGCTTCAATCTGTATTCAGACACCATCAGTTTTTTCTCTGGAGATGGATTGCATTTTTTCATAAATCCTTCCGAGTTGTCTTGGATCATTGTATTGCTGAAAATAACTAAGTCATTCACAGCAGATCATCTTACAATATTGCTGTTATTTTGTATACCTTACATTTCACTTTGCGTCAGCTCATGTCTTTCCAGGTTTTTCTGATAGCATCCTGCTCATCCTTTCTTACAGCACAATAGTGATCCATCATAATCTTATCCCACAATTTGTTCAGCCATTTTCCAATTGATGGGCATCTCCTCAATTTCGAATTCAACTTTTTGGGGTTTTATTTTTATCTCTTTTTGGATACCAACCTAGTAGTAGTATTACTAAGCCAAAGAGTATGCATGGTTTTATAGCCCTTTGGAGGCACTAAAAGCTTTAACAAGAATAAGTGTAATCCACCGTCTGACATCTTTTGTATAATAACTTAAACCCTCAACACTAACATTTTTTCCCAGCTGATATTAAGGCTCATTTAAAGACAATAAAAATTGTCTTTGGTGGAAAGCTGAGGTAGACATGTGATATAGTGGAAGGCATATAGAACTAGAAACAAGGAAACTTAATTTCTAATCAACACCAACTATGTGACTTGGAGTAAGTCACCTAATAGATTAACTCAAATGTATGTAGTGCTTTCACATTAGAGCTGAAGTTGACCTAATTTAGCAATCTCGTTCAATTTCCTTACTTGATGAGGAAATGGAGCACAAAGACATTGTGATTTCCCCCTGTCTCAGTAGATTTGGGATTAAGACTCAGATTTTTTTATTCCTTTGTGTCTTCAACTATACCAGTCACTTCTCTGGATCTCAGTTTCTTCAACTATAAAATGAGGGAGGATGCATTAGATCTTTTGTTAAGTCTCTTCCAGCATTAAACTTATGAGATTGACTTTGAAACTGATTTTTACAAATGGACGTAGAGAGAAGACAATATATATCTAGATTACACTATTTAAATGTTTAATTTTATTTCCTGTGTACAAAAAAAAACCAGCCTCTGCTGTTTCACATCCTTTGCATATGAACACAGCTTTGCCTCTAAAGCCAGCACAGTTGCATGAAACATTAAACATTAAAAACTTAATCATACAGAAAAATTGTTGGTATCATTAAAAGAACAGGGGGCAGGGGAAATAGGGGAGGTCTTTAATCATTCAGAGACCCTTTCAAAATTATTTTCATTTGTTCCAAATGAAAATTTTTACCCCTAGATAGGAGTTATGTTAAGGTGGGCCCTCACTGAACACTTGAAGACCACATATTTAAGGAAATGAAAGCAAGTTCTGACACTTAACCTTACTAAGTTCTAATTTCAGTGGTTATTATAGAGCAATAAACCGATATAACCCAATTCTGGAGTAGATCATAACTATACTGTGCCCCAAACATCTCTGGGGACCTGCTTGTTGTTTTTGCAGTCTTCTTTTTTATTTTTAATAAGCATTTTTATTTAAAATTTAAAATTCCAAATTCTTTCCCTCTCTCCCTTTCCTCTCCACTCCCTGAGGTGATAAGCACTAAGATAAAGGTCATACATGTACAATTATGTAAAACATTACCATATTAGTCATTTTGTATAAAATGAATAAAATTAAAAATGATAGAGTGAAAAATAACATGCTTCAGTCTGTTCAATCAGTATCAGTTATTTTTTTGGAGGTGGATAATATGCTTCATCATTAGTCTTGGATCATTGTATTGTTGAGAATAGTTAAGTCATTAACAGTTCTTCATCCAAGAATATTGTTGTCACTGTTCTTTTCAGTCTTCTGAACAGCTGAAGTTCATACAGACCTCAAATTGAAAAGGAAAATTAAATATTTCTTCTTTTGGGTCTTTGACTAAAACAATAGAATTAGATTACAAAATTATTTTTTTGGACAAACTCACTATAGATTTCATCTTTTCTTTTTCTTTTTTTTTTTAACAGACCTCAAAGAGCAAAGATGAAATTCTGGGCAAAAGGGAAACATGGGGATAAGAAGGCTTCTAGAGAAAAGCTTGCCACCCAGTCAGAGTTGCTAGAGTTTTCTGCTGATCCAGAGCCAGGTAGCATTGATGTATTTTCTGCCCACCATCATCCTGAAGGTAAGATGAGAGAGGAGAGTGACCTCATTATGTGTTAACTCTTGAAAATGTTGCTATCACTGCAGCATACAGAAAGGGAGTGCAGTTCACCAAATCCTTTGATTGGGTAGGACAGGAATTGTTAAATAAAAAGACTAGAGATTACAATGTACCTATCAAAAACATCTCCAGTAAACATGACACATTTGGTGTAACTGACAATTTCAAGGACACTAGATATGATTCTGATCCTCATGAAAGGAAGGAGGTGAAAAGAAAGGAAAAGAGGCTTTTATTATTATCCCTACTTTACAGTTGAGGAAACTGATGCAATCATAGATTTAAGTGACTTGTCCTGTAAGTGTCTGAAGCAGCATTTGAAGATGTGAGTCTTCCTTCCTCTAGATCCAGCCCTTGATCCACTGTGTCAGCCACCATTACTGTCCTAACCCCCTCCGCTAACCCATTCGAGCCCCTGACCTGTACAGTAGTGGAAGTCTCTCCTTCTATTCCTACCTGGTTGTTTTTCTGCGGGCCAGTCTGCTCTCTCTTTTATCCTACTTGATACATTCTTGCTGCTGCTGTAGAGCACCTTCCTCTCCAAAGGCTTCTTCTCCCAGGCTTCCTTTTTCCTGATTGTGCCAGGTTCCCCAAAGCCTTGCTTGAGCCTTCTAACTTCCAACTTTCATTCTGTTTGGTCTTTCTTCTGTTCCCTCAAGTTCTCTTTCTGGAAGCATGTTTTATGTTTGATTGAAATATCAACAGCTCCCCTTTTTAGCATTTTAAGTGCTAATCCATAGCCCAGTTGCTTCACCTATCCCCTAAGAATGTAGACTGCTATCTGAGAAAGAAGCTCTCTTGTGTAAAAATTGTTTATGATAGAGAGGAACTTAAACTTAGTCAAAGCCCAAACCCTCAAAATGGCTACTTCTGAGCTTCTGTCAAGAATTTGAATAACCCTCCTTAGCTGGAACTCTTTCATAGTATAATCGACCACTGAGTTACCTCTTTTATTAAGGTTTTTTTGGTTTGGTTTTTGCGGGGCAGTGAGGGTTAAATGACTTGCCCAGAGTCACACAGCTAGTAAGTGTCAAGTGTCTGAGGATTTGAGCTCAGGTCCTCCTGAATCCAAGGCCAGTACTTTATCATTGTGCTACCTAGCTGCCCACAAGAATTTTTTTAACTGTTAACTTTTCACTTGTCACTTTCTAATATTCCATACTCATCAGGAAGCACAGTACGCAACTAAGCCCCATGTGATTCTGTAATCTTTCTCTAATCCAAATTCTATCTTTGTTGTTTTAGTTATTGTTATGCAAATATACCAGGAGCCCCCATCAATTGCATTCTTTTTTTTTTTAATTAATTAATTTATTAATTTATTTATTTTTTGCAGGGCAATTAGGGTTAAGTGACTTGCCCAGAGTCACACAGCTAGTAAGTTTTAAGTGTCTGAGGCCAGATTTGAACTCAGGTACTCCTGAATCCAGGGCCGGTGCTCTATCCACTGCGCCATCTAGCTGCCCCAATTGCATTCTTTACCAATAGAATAAATAAGATCTATCATTAAAACAGCAAAGCATTTACTTGGTATAGAATAACTAAGAAAATCACATGGAAAAATCAAAATACCCTATACACACACAGAGGATGAGTATCCCAAACAGTTCATACTCTGAATTGACTACACTGTGTTTGGAAAATCTCATAGCTGTGTGTGTGTGTCTCCTGATAAATTCTATACCTCTTTGCTATTTGGCTGTTCCTTATAGCTCCCTTGGCATGGTACCAAATCATTTCTTGCCACTGACATTCCACTTATTTCCAATAATTTTCTGCTTCAGAAACTGCTCCTCACTGCTTCCCCATGGAGCCACATTAGTGTTGCTGCTCTTTTGTGAGACTGGCTGAACATCAACACATATTCAGCTATTTTGTTAGTAAAATCTGTGTCTAGGTAACACTCAGAAAGGTCAGCCCAGACAGGTATCCCATCATGCCCCAGGCAGATAGTGTTGAAGCTGTGTAAATTGTGTTGAAGTTTCAGTAAACCTTCAAAGAGACTCCTAAACTATACTGGCAGGGAGAGATTGAAGTTTGGAAACTTTCCCTACATTCTTACTACTATGATGACATTCTGTTTACCTTGTAAAAGTCTTGGTATACTTCCCCAAGGGAGAGAGAAAAGAAAGCATGTTGGGGACAATTTTTCCTTTTCCTTTTTATTCTTAATTTGACCAAGTGAAAGATTTTTTTGTTTATCGGTTTGCTTATTTTGTTATATTGAATTTGACAAATACCAAAACATGTAATTATTTTCATTTTCTTGTACAAAGAAGAAAAGGAAAAGCATATTATACCTGAAATTATATATCTCCTTTAGGTACAACTTGGGTTTTGGTTTTCCTAAGATATATAATACATTTAGTGCATTAGTGCCAAAACTGTCCAAGCTTATCTCTATTTTCTCCCCAACCTCTTTTGGCTCTTTCCTATGCATTTAAAATTTTTTCATTGATGCTATTATATACTTTTCTCTCCTTTTTGTATCACTGTCACTCTCTTCCCCCTCAAAAAAAATTTTTTTTAATCCTGCCTAGTAACCAGTAAATATAGTTAAACAAAACAAATATCCATACTGTGGAAATTTATTTTTATTTGGGGACCCCACCTTTACGCTGAGATTAGAAAGCCTTAGGCCCTTAGGGTCTCTTCTGTGTGAGAGGTGCTGGTGCCCCTCCCCCTCTGCTTCAGCTGAGCCAAAAAGCCCCGTGGGCTGTACAAGACTCCGGGTCAGAAGGCTGGGGGTAGGGAGCACTAGCTCCCTCCACCCTGAGCGGAGCTATCTGAGAGATCCTGGGCTCCTCCAGGCCGGGCTCTGGCGTAGCCTGTGCTGAGGCACGTGATGCTTGAGCATCCCCCCAGCCGCAGCCCTGACTGGCAGATTAGCTTGTCTGTGGGGGCGCAGGAAGCTCCGAGATTTGAGTGGAGAGAAGGAAAGATATATATAGACCTGGGGGTTAGACTCAGGAAGATCGGACAAGAAAAACGGGGAGGCCGGACTGACAGAGCTTGAGAGGGAAATCTGACAAGATTAGCAGAAAGTGAAAGGGGGGGTGACAAGAGACGGGGTGGCAGACGAGAGACGGGACGGACAAGGACGCAGGAGAAGGCTAAAGGACTAGGAGCAAGGAGGAAAGGCCAGCAGACAAGATAGAGAGACTGGGCAGACAAGGTTAGAAGTTCCAGGTGCAGCAGGTGGGAAAGAGACGCAGTGGAAAGAGACGAACAGTAATGCAGTCAGGTTGTACATTTTATTTCCCTGTATTCTTAATTTTAAATAGTATCTCATAAATAAACTCTGCTTTGATTATTTAGTTAAGAGGCTTCTTAATATTTCGCTTATCAATTTTGGGAGTGGAGCAGTGTGGTGGAACTTTATAAATGGCCCATGCTAAGTTAATAGCATTCAGATAGCCAGTTAGTCAAAAGTCCCCAGATTAGTCACTCCAGTCAGATTTAGCCCCCAAATTAGGCTAGTCATCAAAAATATTCCACATTTGAATGGTGACTGCGGCAGGACTTACAGCCCAATTATAATTTTTCTAAACTTATCATTTTCATATAATTATAATTTTTCATAAGGCCAAAATTATAAAGTTTTCCAGGTTAGTTATAGTTAGTTAATAATTATTTTTTTTACAATACATTGGCCATTTATAAAAAATGGGCATTATTCTGTGCTTCTAGTTTATTGCCTTCTTTGATCAGTCTTCTGAAGTCATGGGACAGAAGAAGTTTTATGCCCTCACTAAACTAATTTCTGTCTATTATCTTTTAGAGAAAAACAAAATCCCCCAAGAGAAAATGAGTCACAGCTAAGATGTGTGCTAGAAAGGAGCACAAAGGCAAAGACAGATCACCTACCATCAAAAGATTCTTCAGAGGAAGAAACATTGCTAACAATTCAAGCCATTTATTACTGCAGGCAGCTAACCCCATGGGGAGTACCAACATAGCCAGATCAGGATTATATATTTCCCTAAAGCCTGATGAACCCATTCTCCTCACAGTTTCTGAGCCAGAAACCCTTCAACAGAATCTCCTTCTCAAATAGACTTCCCCATTAGAGACTTCTTAACCTGTAAGGAAAAGAGTTAGCATATGCCCCAATCAATTCTCTTCTGCCCTCCAGTTATTTTAAAGGAATTAATGGGAATTATTTAAATTGGACCTTCACCTGATATCCTCATAAAGAATTAAACACCTCATTTAATGAACTTCTTCTGTCTTTTCATGACCAAATCCACCATACTGAGCCTATATAATTAAAAGCCATCAATTATAAAGTTACCAACCCTGTCAACCACACAAAATTTCTCCACCTCCATCCAGTATCCTGCAGCCTGAAATTACTTCCCCTAACTATAATCTCCTGATCCACCAATTCTTGTCCTCATAAAACCTTATACCACACCATCTTCCTCCTCTGGTCTTGGTCTTTCCTTTTCTGTCCTCATTTTCATCCTTAACCTAGTCTTGATTTTTTGCCTCTTGAGAAGTAAACTAAATTGTATCCCTGGGAAATAAAAGAAGTGGTGAATATGATTGCTGAGCCATTCTCAGTGGTCTTTTAAATATTATAGAACCAGGCAAGGCACTGAAGAGTTGGAGCAGGGCACATGTTTTCTTGCTTCTTTAAAAAAAAAAAATGGGGCAGCTAGGTGGCACAGTGGATAGAGCACCGGCCCTGGAGTCAGGAGGACCTGAGTTCAAATCCGGCCTCAGACACTTAACACGTACTAGCTGTGTGACCCTGGGCAAGTCACTTAACCCCAATTGCCTCACCAAAAAAAAAAAAGAAAAGAAAAGACTATACAGTCTACAAACTAAATGCCAATGAATTTAACTGGTTCTTGGCACAAACTATAAAAGAATGGTTAGTAAACATCTAGAAAAGGAAGCTGTGATCAAAAGAACCAACATGGCTTCATCATGAACATGGAAAAACCAACCTCATTTCCTTTTTTTGACAGGTTTAATTGACTAGTAAATCAGAAGAATACCATAAATGTTGTTTACCTAGGAGTTATGAAAATATTAGTAAAATTACTCATTATTTCACAAAACATTTTATTTTTAATCTTAAACTTTTAAACAAGAGATAATTTTCTTACACATAGGAAAACACAGAAAGGATTATAATTGGTACCACAAATCTCCATTTCATGGCACTTTTTTAAAAGTACCAGTAAATTTCATGAATTACTTCCAAAACTGTCGTGCTTGTCTAAGCTTTCTTAAGAACTTCTCTTCTGTGTATTTTTTAAAATGTTTTCAATGGTTCTTATTTAGAGACATCAGTATTGCTAACATCCCATCAACAGTTTTTTCAATGGCTATCACACTGTCTTCAATGGCTATTCCAAACCTTAGCTCTCCTCAGACCCCCAAATCTACCCTTTACAAAGAATATCACCTGGGGGCAGCTAGGTGACACAGTGGATAAAGCACCAGCCCTGGATTCAGGAGGACCTGAGTTCAAATCCGGCCTCAGACATTGACACTTACTAGCTGTGTGACCCTGGGCAAGTCACTTAACCCTCATTGCCCTGCAAAAAAAAAAAAGAATATCACCTGCCAGACATCAGCAACTCTCTTCTCCCCAACACAACTCTATACTGTTACCTGTATTTTCTATTCCATTGCTCCATACTCTGAAGAAATGAACCCTCTCCTTGCCAAAACCAATCATTCCACGTGTGCCCTTGAGTTCATGTCTTAAGCTGAAAGTTCTTTCAGGAGTTTTACCCCTATGATTAAATTCTGCTAATCTTCAGTCTCTCTGTATCCTTTGACTCTTTTCTGATTGACTACAAACATATCTAAAATGTCCCCCATCATTTAAAAAAAAACCTTTTTTTTGCCTATATCATCTCCTTAAACTGTTGTCCTAAATCTCATCTTTTTACTGCCAAACTCCTAAAAAATGTTTATATTTTTTACCTCAGTTTCCTTATCTCCCACTTCTCAATCCCTCCTATTTTGTTTTCCAAATCCAACTCTTAACTAAAACTATCTCTCCAAGGTTACCAATGATTTCTTAACTCAGTGGCCTTGGTCTTCATCCTTCTTGGAATTGAGGTACAGTGGAAAGAACCATGGATATAGAGTCTACTTCCCTATTAAATTTCATTCTATTACTTCGCAGTTGAAGTTCTCAACTTCACCTTCTGTTGGGTACCCTAGAATGACCTTCTTCCAAGGAGATTTTGAGCACTTAATGACTACTCATTGGGTCCAGCTATTCAACCAATTCCAAATACTACTAACTAATGTGTAGCTCTTATCTCTCTTATCTGTCATAAGAATTATCTGAGAGACTTTATTAAATGTTTTTCTAAAACCTAGATAAGCTATAACTATAACATCCCTTTGATCTGCCAGTCTAATAATCCTATCAAAAAGAAGAGAGGTTAGTCTGGCATTATCTGTTCTTCCATATCAACTTTTTGTGATCTTATCTTCCTTTTCTAGAACTTCTTCATCCATTCATTTGGTGATATGGTCTAAAAATTGACTTCAAACATTAATTTATTTAAAATCATAGTGGCTTCTGCTTTCTCTTTCTTTTTTAAAAATTAAGACATTTTCCCTTTTAATATCCTATGGCACTTCTCCCTTTCTCCTCATTCTTTCAAAGATAATACAATCTAACATTTAGATTGTACTTACTATGTGCCAGGTACTGTGCTAAGTGTTTTGCAATTATTATCTCATTTAATCCTTACAACAAACCTACAAGGTAGGTGCTATTATTTATCTCCCTTTTACAGATGAGAAAACTGAAGCAAGCAGAGGTTATATGACTTAACCAAGGTCACATAGCTAGGAAGTGCCTGAGGTCAGATTTTAATTCAGGTCTTCCTGATTCTGGCCCCTGTATTCTACCTACTGGCTTAACAAACATCTGCCAGTTTTTCTAGTAACCTAGAAATAATTTGGTTTTTGTTAAGTGGGAACCTATCTATATTTCTGGCATACTGTGGTGATTATCAGTATATTTATAAAAATATATGAATCCAATAAAATTTTCAGGAAATGAGGACAGAGCTGCTAACATTACATTTCATTTGCTACCTTGTTTTGGGTTACAGAAATAGGGTCCCATAACCCAACTCCCCCTAGAAGCCCAGACCTATCTGGAAACTGTAAGAAGGAATTCAAAGAGAACAAAGACCCTTCTCCAAAGGCAAAGCGCAAACGCAGTGTGAAGATAACTAATCTTGCATTGGAGTCTGTCCAGTGGCAAAATGACTCTGTCCCAATCATAACAAGGGCCAGCGACTTGAAGAGCATGGATGAGTTTCTTCTAAAAAAGGTATGCTGGTCTCCTAAAAAAGGTTACTAACAACAACATGGAGTTTGTATCAGACTAGACGCTCCCTGGGACCCAGTTTATTTGATAGGGTAAGTTAGCTTTGTTAGGGATCTCACCTGGCTGGAATTTCCTCCAACCCAAACAGAGATGGATCAGAACACCTCTCTTACCTAGGAGACAATCTTCAAGAGTTGCCTAAGATTTCATGATCTTTTTGACAGAATTTAGCTAATCCTCAAATAATCCCTGGACATATATAAACTAAAGCATCTTAATCTTGGTAGGGATCCTACTAAGATTTGTACTTTGGTGGTAGAACCTGAAAACCCATATTTGCCTCTTCAACTCTGTGCAACAGTAAGGCATTGGAATTGGACTTTAGTGAAAAACATTGAACAAATTGTTAGAAACGTGAAGGAAATATAATATCAGGAAGCAGACCTCTTCCTGGTTGGCTAGAGCTTCTCAGTCCCCAGTATTTCATTGGTACATAACGTGAATAAACTTTATAGAAATGTGTCACTTTGATAAATTAGAGGCTTGGAGTTAATGATAGCTTTGAGATTGTAAACACTGTTACAGATAACTTTTACTATTTCTACCAGTGAAATGTGGGAGTTATTAATAACAATACAATCATTATATAAATGTGTGCTAATTCTTTCCTTTTTTCCTAGATGAATGACTTGGATAATGAGGACAGCAAAAAGGATACATTAGTGGATGTTATGTTTAAAAAAGCACTGAAGGAATTTCGGCAAAACATCTTCAGCTCTTATTCATCTGCACTGGCAGTAAGTGACTATTCAGTGAGCAGTTTAGTAATAATTCAACAAACTGAAGCGCTGGACGTTAGGTCCAGGCTAATCTAGAAGTCTCCAAAACCTTCTTTTCCTTTATTGGAGAAGATAAGAAAGCCATATTTATTAGCAGAATAATAGCTTTAACTTTTTAGTCTATCATATAAAACATTATTTTCAGGTTTGCTTTTTTCTTATTCTTTCTTAATGACTGCCTCTCCCTATCTCACTTATAGTGGAACTACAAGGGCTACACACAGGCCCAGTCCCACAAATGATTGGCATGGGAGCTTTAACCTGTTCCATTTCCACTCTTGGCTGGTTTGCCACTTCTAATAAACATTTTTATTTATAGTTTTTGGTTCCAATTTTTATCCCTCTTTCCCTTCTTCCCCTACCCCTCCCTGAGGTGGCAAACAATCAGGTATGGGTTATACATTTATGATTATGTAAAACATTATCATATTTGTCATTTTGTATAAGAAGATTAAAAGAAAAAATGAAAAATAGCATGCTTCAGTCTGTTTCATCAATATCAGTTCTTTCTTTAGAGGTGGATAGTATGTGTTTGCCACTTCTTAGGCAACCAGGTGCCCCCCCCTTCATTCCCAGACCATGTTGATGCCAGACTTAGTGCAGACACCTGATTAGCATAGCCCACTGCAACTGAGAATTCCTGAGCTTAAGAAATCTGCCAGCCTCAGACTTCCCACAGGCAGAAAGTTCACCAACATGCCCAGCATTTTTTTCCCCAAAAGACTAAAATTTTCTAGTAACAATTCTGCTTTACCCAAAATGTGAAAACACATGCATCTGAATACCAAATAAATGTATCATTTTCCTTTTAGCTCTGTGGCAAAATAGTAGTTTGGACTTTAGGATTCATACTTTAGGTTTTCTCTGAGGAAAAAGAAGGTTGTGGAAATAACTACTCCTGTACATATGACTTTAAGTTATGTAAATGTAAATATCATCCCCCTTACTTTAAGGATGAAGGAACTAAAACTCAGAAAAGTTAATTTGCCAGGATCACATGAATGAAAAGTGCAGCTAGGTGGCAAAGTGGCTTGAGTGTCAGGCCTGGAGTCTGGAAGACCTGAGTTCAAATCTGCCCTAGATACTTGCTAGCTGTGTGACCAAGGGCAAGTCACTTAACCCTGTTTGTCTCAGTTTCCTCAGCTGTAAAATGAGCTAGAAAAGAAAATGGCAAACCACTCCAGTATCTTTGCCAAGAAAAGAGATCTCTCTCAAAAGAGATCACAGAGTCACACATGACTAAAATGACTGAATAACGATGATGGCTAATAAGGAACAAAGGCAGGATTCAGACTGATCTCACTACAAGTCTACTGCTTCTTCTAGTGTACTGGTTGATGTCAGTATGGTCCTGTAGGTTTCCCATGTTCTCATACTCTTATATGTTGGCCATTTATTGTTTTTAATTATAGTTTATTTTTTTAATTGACATGAATCCTCCTTCCCCTACCCACCCACTCTACCCCACCCATTTCAATTGAGACAGTCTAAAAAGAAAATGGAACCCTTGTTATGTATATGTATATTGTATATATACTTTGTATATGCTGGAGTTAATATATGCTGATGGTCTTCAAAGAATAGAAAGAGAGGGAAAAAGGAATTCACTGCAGGGGAAGGGAAATAAAGTTTAAGGGAAATTATTTCACATAATTGGGGTCAGCAAATACATTTATAGATCTAGGTATATAGATTTGTATTATTAACATATATACTAACATGTTTTAACATTTAGCAATATAGATATCAATTTGTGTTTGCCTTCACCACATGGTTATCATTGTATTAGTTCAACTTCTATTCACTTAACTATACATTAACTCCTACAAATCTTCCCAAGTTTCTCCAAAACCATTCTCTTCATTATTTCTTACAATTCACAAGATTGTAAGCTTCTTGAGGGCAGGGACTATCTTTTGCCCTTTTTTTGCATCCTAAACATTTAGCACAATGCTTGGCACATAGTAGGTACTTAATAAATGCTTACTGGTTGTTTGATTACAGTACAATAGAATTCTATCACATTTCTATATTGTAGTTTGCCCCCAATTTATGGACACCCCCTACAGATTCCTATTCTTTGCCACCTCAAAAAGAGCTATATTTTTCTATATCCTTAGTTAAGAGTTTGTTTTGCCTAGAACTAATGCCTCCTTTAACTAACCTAACTTATCTTCTAATTTTCCTTTCTCCCTTTTTCTGATTAAGTGAGATGTATTTTGTTTCTGCGTATTTGTGCACGTTCTTCCTTTCTTTGATCAGTTGACTTGAGAGTAAGATTCAAATGTTAGCTATTTCCCCCACCCTCTCCTACTTGTATAAATAGATGTGTACTTGCTGACCCTGATTATGTGAAATATTTTCCTTAACCTTCCTTTCCCTTCCCCCACCCCCAGTGTATTCCTCTTGTCCCTTTCTTTCCATTCTTCTTATAATGATTAATATATAATTTTTTAAAAGAATGGAAAGAGGGGAAAAAAAGGAATACACTGGGGGCTATGCTCCCAGGCTTTCTGCCTAATTAGATTCCCTTTATGATCCCTGATGATGAAAGAATTCTGAGAAGGCACATGTATCATCTCCCCATATTTGAATATAAGTAGTTTATTCTTTTTAGCCCCTTTTCATTGTTCATTCAGGTATACCTTTTTATCTTTCTCTTAACTTCTATCTTTGATCTTCAGAGTTTCTCTGTAGGCCTAGTCTCTTCATCAGGAATATTTGGAAGTCCTCTATTTCATTAAAAATCCATTTTTGGGGGGCAGCTAGATGGTGCAGTGGATAAAGCACCGGCCCTGGATTCAGGAGTACCTGAGTTCAAATCCAGCCTCAGACACTTGACACTTACTAGCTGTGTGACCCTGGGCAAGTCACTTAACCCTCATTGCCCTGCAAAAAAAAACCCAAAAACTTTGAAAGAAAATGTTTTTAAGTATATTAAAAAATCCATTTCCCCCCCTGTAATGCTACAGCATTATACTTATTTTTTCTGGTCAAGTTCTTCTTGGGATAAGCTATATTCTTTGCCTTCTAGAATATGATATTCCAAGGTCTTCACTCTTTTATAGTGGTAGCTGCTAAATGTGTGTGATTCTTACAGTACTTACCTACCTAGGAACACCACCTCCAAGGGGTGTTTCAATCCTCCTTGAAGCTGTGACCCGCACTGAACAGTGAGTAACAAGGCTGCCACTTGGTCCTGTTAAAAGTGTAGTCTGCTGTTGCAGGCAGCTAGGTGGCATAGTGGATAAAGTACCAGCCTTAGAGTCAGGAGGACCTGAGTTCAAATATGACTTCAGACACTTGACACTTACTAGTTGTGTGACCCTGGGCCAGTCACTTAACCCTTATTGCCCTGGGGGGGGGGGAAAACAAAACAAAACCAAGTATAGTCTGCTGTAACAAAAAGTACTTCATATATACACACATATACATATATACATGTGTATATGCATACACATAGGTATTTCTAGCCCCTAACCTGATCCTGTTACCTAAAAGTCTCACATTCATCATAGCAGTTCCACTCTCTACCCTGCTGCAGAAAGAATAAAATGATCTTACCTCCAGCCCTGCCTCTCCCAGTGTGATCAGAAGCATTTCACTAGCATAAGGGTTATGGTTAATGTGGATATACCCACCTAAAAGAACTTATCCCCCACCTACTAGAAAACCCTAAACCTGTTATATTTCATTGTGCTACCTTTCCTTGATGTAATGGATTTAGCCACCTTAGCAAACAGATATGTACAGACACTGAATGTAGAGCTTTTGCCCTTTGACACAGAATAAATAAAGGAATAAAATAACATGCAAATTAACATCAATCTCCATAGGTTAAACACTCCCAGTTTCTTCTAGAATAGACAGGTTCTGCCCGTTTATAGCCACACTTTAAATCCAAGAGTTCCAGAAAAGACAGTTGTTTTATCCATCAGATTGCTTCCACATTCTAGAAATGAGCAAAGAGTTACATAGAACAAAACACAGCTCCTAAATACTGATCAGCCCATGGGAATCTGGTGTCAGGATCAAGGTTGGAGAAAACTCAGTAGCAAGGATGGCCTCAGTATTGATACTTTTCTCTTCATGGTTCTATCTGAGGGAGCCTTCTCTGATTACTTCCTGCCTCTGTTTATTGACTGGGCTATATAGGAGTCTATTCAGCTTGTTGCTCACCTTAGGCTGTGAGAGTGATGGAAAAGCGGGGGTAGAAAAAGGGAGGATTTGGGGAGGTAGTAGTCAAAAGCAAAACACTTTTGAGGAGGGACAGGGTGAAGGGGAGAATAGAGTAAACAGGAGAGAAATGCAGTTAGCAATCATAACTGGGAAAAAATTAAAGCAAGTTTCTCTGATAAAGTTCTCATTTCTCAACTATATAGAGAACTGAGTCAAATTTATAAAATTGAAAGCCATACCCCAACTGATAAATGATCAAAAGATATAAAGTCAGTTTTCAGATGAATTCATCAGAACTATCTGTAGCCATATTAAAAAAAAATACTCTAAATTACTATTGATTGAGAAATGCAAATAAAAGAATTCTGATTAGCTAATAGGACAGAGAGGGTAAATAACAGGTTGGAGGGGATGTGGGAAAATTGAGACATTAATGTTAATGCACTGTTGGTAGAGTTTCGAACTGATTGAACCATTTTGTAGAACAATTTGGAACTATGCCCAAAGGGCTATAAAACCATTCATACCCTTTGATCCAGTAATACCACTACCAGGACTATATCCCAAAATAGATTTTTTTAAAAAAGGAAAACAGACCTATATGTACAAAAATATTTATGACAACTCTTTTCTGGTGGCAAAGAATTGGAAATTGAGAGGATGTCCATCAATTGGGGAATGGCTGAACAAGTTGTGGTATATGGTTGTGATGTAATACTGTTGTGCTATGAGAAATGATGAGCAGGATGCTCTCAGAAAAACCTGGACTCACATGAACTGATGCAAAATGAAATTTGTAGAACCAAGAGAACATTGTACTCAGTAACAGCAATATTATAAGATAATAAACTGCGAATGATTTAGCTATTCTCAGCAATATAGTGTGATAAAATAATGGGATTTAGCAGATACTCAAAGACCCACCTGGAGATTAATCTAAACTGAGTGAATCAAGTGAGAGTGATTGACTGCTGATTAGTCTACTTCAAAGTTAACTAGATTGTAATCACACCTGGATAGCCCTTAAGAAGGTCTTGTTCTCAGAAGCTAGATTTGAACTTAACTTGAGAACACTTTCAAGTCCAGTGAACCAATGGATTTGGATGACACCAACCAATCAGCTTGAAGCAGTGTGTAAGGACCACCTCTGTTCCAGACCTATAAAAAGCTTCCACAATAAATTTGCTGGAGAGTTCGTGATTGAAGCAGGCTCATGGCAGAGGACTTGAGGAAGAACCTGACCAGGCTGGAACTCCAGGCTAGATAGGCCTTTCCTTAACTTTCTGAACTCCATGTGAATACCTGTATGCTTTAATAAATGTTTAATGCCCAAAGACTGGTGCTAAAGCTTCTAATTTAAGGTGATCACACAATATAGATTTTAAACATCACAGTTTGGTGACCACAAAGGGACTGCTGAACCCCTCAACATTCTGATCTTCACATTGGGTAAGAAATTTTATGTTTGTAAGTTTCTCCTATTTTCATTGATTTTATTTGCCTGTACCTTTAAATTTTCAATTGGGTTTCTTCTACCCACTAAGTACCTAAGTATCTCCTGAGTAGCTGCTTTTCTCTGGTTAATCAGATCATGTTAATGCTTCGTTTTTGTGGATTTTCTATTTTGGTTTATCTTTACCTGTTTTCGTCTTTAACTAATAACTTTATAAAGCATTGGTATTATGAAAGAGAAAATAAACAGGTTGAAGAAAAATAAGAGAAACTTTATCATCATCATATTTCAAGAATCTGCTTCTATTGCACCCTAATTTTGCCGAAATGCAGAAGTAGACAGCAAGATATTAATATGAGATATTGGAGATTTTAGATATCGACATCAAAAATGGTCTAAATTCACTGAGAGAAATAATGTCAGTTCAAATATTACATAAAGGTTTCCTTTTTATGCCATTGTATCTACATTTTTAAATTAATAGTAGAAGTTTGTTTTCATAGAGATTTTCATTCTTTTAAGATTGTGTTTTGTTTTTCCAATTGATTATTTGATCAAATTATATAAAGTATTTCCTTGGTAAATTGATTACCATGACTAGTATAAATTAATTCTAGAAATACTATTTTTTACAAGAAATAATATTTGGAATCACTGTACATTGTAACTTATATTCTGAGTCAAAGCAAATTCACATTTTTTGTGATCATTATTATCCTCAATTTTTAAATCCATATGAGACTTGGATTATGGGAATTTACCATTTAAGACTTTAATTGCCTTTACCCATGAGAGGAATACATACAAGAGCAGGAATTGAACTCTCACAGAAGGGGAGACACTTAAGAAATCCAGTTACTGCACTGACTTGCAAAAGACCGAAAGAATGGCTGTTGGCAAGAGCTGAGATTGGCTTCTTTTGGCTCCATTTCCCCACGATATTGTACCTAGGGACCTACAGGTTCCTGAAGGTGTCTCAGATGAGACAATGTAGATGGCTGAAAGTTTTCATCCCACCCATCTCATTTTACACCTGGCTTCTATTCCCCCAACAATATGCCTGATGCCATGGACGTCTCAATCCCATGCATCTGATTAAGCTTGACTCAGTTTCCTCCAATATGTTCGGTGGCGTGGACGTATATCCCATCTACCTATTTTAAGCCTGGCATACTGCATGGGGTGTATATATTGCTCAAGTGTGGGAATGCTCATATCCCATCAATTCTCTATTCTTTTATGGTAATCTCCATAATTATCTCAGATGTCATGATAAATACAGTGTTGGATTTGGCCATGGCATCTGTTACCCATTATATTAGATTTTAAAATTTCTCATAATGGCATGAGGATAATTAGGCAGATGATACAAACAGTGATGAAATGAAGATTTTAAAAAATTCTTGTCTTCTCAATTCATGTTTTTAAGAACTTTCATTGATTTGATTACTGGCAAAGCTATTTAAAGTTGTGTTAAGCTCAATTTTGTAGGAAACTTTTCCTAGCTGATTACCAGCATCTACACATTTGAAACACCTGAAAAGACTTCCATTCCAAGACTACACCCAGAGGACATCCCAAGAATCATCTGAGAAAAGACTTTCAAAGACTTAATTATTTTTTTGCTGTTTCATCAAGGAAACCTATTCCTAGAAGAAACAAAGGGGAGAATGTGATAAAATAATGGGATTTAGCAGATACTCAAAGACCCACATAGAGATTAATCTAAACTGATTGAATTAAGTGAGAGTGATTGACTGCTGATTAGCCTACTTCAGGTTAACTAGATTGTAATCATACCTGGCTAGCCCCTAAGAAGGTATTGTTCGGGGCAGCTAGGTGGCGCAGTGGATAAAGCACCATAAAGCACCGGCCCTGGATTCAGGAGGACCTGAGTTCAAATCCAGCCTCAGACACTTGGCACTTACTAGCTGTGTGACCCTGGGCAAGTCACTTAACCCCAATTGCCTCACCAAATAAAAAAAAAGAAGGTATTGTTCTCAGAAGCTAGAATTTGAACTTAACTCAACTCAAGACCACCTTCAAGTCTAATGAACCAGTGGATTTGGATGACGCTAACCAATTAGCTTGAAGCAGTGTGTAAGGACCACCTCTGCTCTGGACCTATAAAAAAGTTTCCTCACTCAGTTTGCTGGGATTTGGTGATTGAAGCAGGCTCATGGCGGAGGACTTGAGGAAGAACCCAACCAGGCTGGAACTCTAGGCTAGATAGGCCTTTTCTTAACTTCCTGAACTCCATGTGAATACCTGTATGCTTTAATAAGTGTTTAATGCCCAAAGACTGATGCTAAAGCTTCTAATTTAAGGTGATCACACAATATAGATTTTAAACATCACAATAGGGATCCAAGACAACTCTGAAGGACTTAATGAAAAATGCTCTCCATCTCCAGAGAAAGACCTGATGGTGTCTGAATACAGATCAAAGCATACCTTTTTTACTTTCTTTTTCTTGGGGTTGGGTTGTGGGGGGTTCTTTTGTTGTGATTGATTGGTTGGTTGGTTGGTTGGTCTCTTTTACAACATGACTAATCTGGAAATATGGTTTGCATGAATACACATGTATAAATGATATCAGATTGCTTGCCTTCTCAATGGGGAGGGGGGTGTTGGGAGGAAGGGAGAGAATTTGGAACCCAAAAGTTTTAAATGAATGTTAAAAATTATTTTTACATGTAATTGTAGGAAATCAAATAAATTGCATATCATTAAATCCTCTCTTTGACTCTTTGTGTTTCCATAATAGATGGATGAAGGGAAAAGCATTAGGTACAAAGACCTGTATGCCCTGTTTGAGCAGATTCTAGAGAAGACCATGAGGCTCGAGCAGCGAGATTGGAGTGAGTCCCCTGTCAAAGTTTGGGTTAACACTTTTAAAGTCTTCCTGGATGAATATGTGACTGAATTCAAGCTTTTGGATTGCATTGCAACCAAGGTAAGCATAACATATTTGAAAAGCAGAGAATTCAACCGTGAATTAATTCATCAACTATTTATCAGAATTATTCATAAGCATTGATATTTGGAAAAAGTCATGTGCCTTTCTCTAAATTCTTTACCTTGTATTCAAATACGTAATTAAAAAGCAGTATATCTAGGACATATTGTTTCAGCTTCCCAAAGTCATGTTTTTGGTGAATTTTTAAAAAGTTACCCAGTCAGTGTAAGAAGCTTTCATTTGAACAATGCATCTGTGCCTTTTGCAAAACTGTATTTGAAGATAATGCCTATTTCATTAACCATTGTCTCATATGTAAAGACCTATGAGAAAAATCTTCTTTCAGTTCAACACCAATAAAAAAACTTCTTTGTTGATGAATTTGTAGGCCTCAGGCAGAGGGGAAGAAGCATGCAGTACACATGGATGATGGGGCTTATATAGCCCAGCATTTTTCGTCTTGACTTTTGTCCAGAAACTCAGTACTGAATTCAGTACCTATGTGTATTAATTTGGTAGTACTTATTCTTCTGTTCCTTTTAATAGTTCTTTGTTCATTTTCCTTTTTAATCAAACTAATCTAACTTGATACGTTGTTTCAAATCCTTTTTGGAAGTAGTTGGACTATAAATTATAAGTAAATGACTTTGAAAGAATTTTTTTAGACTGGGATTAAAATCCGTACATAGCTTGAGAGCGTAACTATTCACTAATACAGAAAATTCTTCACTTTATAAACATGTTTAGAGATTTCATTTTTTGTTACAGATACTGGGGAGATTTAGGTTGGTTTGCCCAGTTGTGCTCTTATTGGAAAGGAATAACTTGTTTATAAAGGAGAGATGTTATATATTATAAATGAAAACTAAGTATTGTAGAATTGTCGATCTATTTTTTTTTGCAATATAATACAATGGAAAGAGGACTGACTCTGGAGTCAGAGGACCTGTGTGGCCACTTTACTTCCCTAGGCCTCGCTTTCATCATCTATAAAATGAGGGGATTGCACTTGATGGACTCTGAGGTCTCTTCTAGCATTAGACTCACAGTCCTATTTATTGTCCACTAAGACATGGTTTCTAGGAAGAATGAAAGTTTTGTGAAGAAAAGTCAGCCATATACTACCAAGTCTAATCCCTGGGTTTTATGAGCAGTTTTTTTTTTTAAACCAGATTCAGGAATAACAATGGTTTTTAAAGTTCTCCGATTACGGTCTTAATATATATACCACATGTAAATCCAAGTATTTGAAAAGAAAGGTTGTTATCTTTTTGTTATATCATTAGCTTCTTTCTTTCTTTTCTAGGTGCCAAAAACAGAAAGAAAGAAAAGAAGGAAAAAAGAAACTGATTTTGTAAGTTACCATCTATGTATTCTAGTGTGTTGTAGAACAATATTTTACAGATTTCATTTCTTAAGATTTGATTTGCCATTATACTTCAGCTGATATGGCTAGATAATGAATATTCTGTGAAATAATGCAGAATGAAATGAGAAGAGCCAGGAAAATAATTTATACAATTAACAACAACTCTGTGCAAACAACTTTGGAACCCTCATATAGAGGTGCTGGACTCATGGTGCATTTTTGGACATGACCAATGTCCAAAAACATGTGTATGCACAAAACAAAACTGGGGTAGGGAGGGAGGCAGGCACTAGCAACTAGGGGAGACTAAGAAAGGACTCATACTTGAGTTGAGACTTGAAGGAAGCCAGGAATTCCAGGAATTGGGAAGGGGGAATGCATTTTTTTTTTAAGTGAGGCAATTGGGGTTAAGTGACTTGCCCAGGGTCACACAGCTAGTAAGTGTTGTGTCTGAGGCCGGATTTCAGCTCAGGTCCTCTTGACTCCAGGGCCAATGCTCCATCCACTGTGCCACCTAGCTGCCCCGGGGGAATGCATTGTAGACCTAGGTGGTGGCAGTTGTGAAGAGCCAGATGAGAGCCTCACATTTGAAGAAAAGAATCATTTGGCCGGATTGTGGAAGGTATGGAGGAAAGAAGTATGTAATAATCCAAGAAGAGTAGGTAGAGTCAGGTTACAAATAGCATTAAATTCTAGAATTGTGTTTGATCCTGGAGCTATTAGGGGATCACTGGAGTTTATGGAGTAAGGAGAAGACATAGTTGTATGCTTTAGGAAAATAGCTTTGCCAGCTATGTGGAGGATGAATTGGAGTCGGGGTAGAGACGTGAAGCTGAAATGAAATTAGGAAGTTAGTTATTACAATCTATGGGAGAAGTGAACTTTGGTTGAGACCATGTGAATAGAGAGAAGAGAATGTATATGAGATATTACACAGATAGAATCAACAAGACTTGACAAGTGATTGAATATATTGAACAAAACAGTGAGGTTTGGGCCTTGGTATTTAGGAGAGGATAGTGGTTTTCTTGACAGATACAGGGATGTTCAGAAGAGGTATTTTGAGACACAGATATTAAGTTCAGTTTTTAACACATATAGCATAAAATACCTGTTGGACTTTTAGTTAGAATGTTAAATGGCATTAGCAATATAGGACTAAAGTTCGGGATGGAGGCCAGAAGTGGATTTATAGATCTGGAAATCTCAGTATATTGATGTTCCTTGAGTTCATAGTTCTTAGTAAGATCTCCCAGAGAAAGTGTTGAGGAGAAAGCCAAGAATTGTGGTATACCCACTATTGCAGGGTGCCATGTGACTGATGATCAGCAAAGGAAACTGAAAAGGAGTCACAGGTAGGAGGAAAAGCAAGAGAAAGACGTTTCACAAAAAAACAGTGAAGAGAATGCAAAGAAACCCCTAGCATAAGATGGGAACCTCCTATGACATATTAATGGGACGACATGAACAGGTAACATGCAGGATAGTTTGCCATGAATGCACTGAATCCCCACACATGGGTTAGGTCTCAGATCTGTTGAAGTATTAGAGCTGGTGGCACGTTAAAGTGGGATATCATGAAGCCAAGATTAGGTATGGAGGTAAGGAAATCGAGAGTTGGGGTCAGGGGCTGGGGGAATAGACTAGAAGGAAACAGAAAATCCCAATAAAGGAAAAAGTAGAGTTTGCATGACTGCATTTTGTGTTTGAAGAGTAGAATGTCAAAGTTATGAATTTTGGATATGATACAATTTTGAGAGACAGTGATATTTAAGGAGCAAGAATTGTTTGAGTGGAGGCTAGGGAATTACGTGATCAGGTTAAGAGGGCTTGTGAATGTGAGTATTAAAGTCCTTGAGAATTATCACAGGGACAGTGCAGAGAAGTAGACTCTGAGACAGGTATTTTTTAACAGTTGGTGAAAACAGCTGAAATTCTATAGATGACAGCAACAAAGATGAAAAGAATGTCATAGTGGTAAATAAAAAAGTCCTGAAAAGAGACGGTGAAATGATTATTAGGAAGTGTCAGTGGGGAGTAAAGAGTGTGCCCACTCCTAGCTCTGTGAGTTGGGGAATCAGATTTTCTGATCGCACAAAGTCCCCTAGGCATCTTCAGCTAAATGTGCTCAAAACTGAGCTCAGTGTTTCCGCACCTATTCTGAACACATGTCTCCAGAGGGGAGCCGAGTTTTAAATTGGAATCAAACAAGTGCTAGTTCAGGAGCATTGCTTGTGTAGGCCTGTTTCTTCATGTGTAAACTGAGAGGGTTGGACTAGGTAGTGAATTCTGCAATCCTAAGGAGATCATGAAGATCCCCTAGGAAAGAATGGAGATTGGGATCTGCATCTATGCCAGACGTGATCAAACGAATATGCTTATTCAAGCAAAACGGATTTCCACATCAGTCGTGTCCAAAAATGGCATCTCATTCTGCACCCCGAGTCCAGCACCCTCTGTGAGGAGGTGTGTAGAATTCATCTTTAGTCCTCTGGAAGTAGTCACTGTGGTAACTTTGGTTCTTAAGGCTTCGAAAGTTGTTTGTACAAAGTTGTTGTTAATTGTATAACTTGGTCTCCTGGCTCTTCTCACTTCCTTCTGCATTTTTTCACAGAAGTCTTCCCGGGTTTCTGTGAAAACCCCTTTGTTTCTTATGATACAGTGATGTTTCATTATATTCATGTACTAAAATGTATTCAGCCATTCCCCAATTGAGGGGCACCCTCTTAGTTTCCAATTCTTTGCCACTACAAAAAGAGCTGCTCCGAGTATTTTTGTAAATATGGGTCTTTTTTCTTTTTTCTCTTTGGGTTGTAGACCTAGAATGGTATTGCTGGGTCAAAAGGTATTCACAGTTTAGTAAGTTTTAGAGTATAGTTCCAAATTACTTTCCAGAATGATTGAACAAGTTCACAGCGCCACTGAAAGTACATTAATATGGTTATGTTCCACAGCCTGTCTAACATGTGGCCTTTTCCTTTTTTGTCAACTTTGCCAGTGATATGCATGTGAATTCATATCTCATCACTTTAGTTTTTCTAATTATTAGTAGCTGTAGCTGTATATATTGAATTAATACAAAATAAATGCAAGGGGCAGCTAGGTGGCACAGTGGATAGAGTGCTGGGTCTGGCAGCTAAAAGACTAGATGGTCTAGGTGGACCAAACCTGGGTGTGACAGGAAGCTGAAGCATGGTTGAAGGTGTCCATCTCGCAGTCAGTTGTGGATTTGACTGAAGTGTTGCACTTTGTCACAGGTGGAAGAACATAATGGGCACATCTTTAAAGCTACCCAGTATAGTATCCCTACCTACTGTGAATACTGCTCTTCTCTCATATGGATAATGGACAGAGCTTCAGTTTGCAAATGTAAGTGTCATTCATTCATTGCCTTGGAATTTTCTATAACCGCTTAAAGTTTTTCTCTGTCCCTGAACAGTCATTACTAATATATCCCCTGCTTTATGAAGATATCCCTGGGTTCCTTAAGACTGACAGGTTCAGATGTGCTGAAAAGCTTTCAAATACAATCCCAACAGTAAGCTGAGTCTGCTGACTAATGTTTAGCCTATTTCATTCAATTCAATAAATATTAAGAACTTACTGTATGAGAATCCCTCTGGGCAGCAGCTTGTTCCTGGGGCGGGCTAATGGCATGGTCCCTGACCCACTGGGCAGGAGGGACACTATGGCACTGCGCAGCCCGGGCCGGTAGGAGTTTCTCCTTGGGTGTCCCTGAGGCGGCCCCTGTGAGGACAACCCTTCCACCCCTAAAGTGGTGGATTGATGGAATGAGAAGAGGAGCATGTTTGGGGTATATGACAATATCGGGATTCTGGGGAACTTTGAACGGCACCCCAAGGATCTGATTAAGGGGCCCATATGGCTCAGGGGCTGGAAGGGGAATGAATTGCAGCGATGTATCCATAAGAAGAAAATGGTGGGGGGACAGCTAGGTGGCGCAGTGGATAGAGCACTGGCCCTGGATACAGGAGGACCTGAGTTCAAATCCAGCCTCAGACACTTGACACTTACTAGCTGTGTGACCCTGGGCAAGTCACTTAACCCCAACTGCCTCACCAAAAAAAAAAGAAGAAGAAGAAAATGGTGGGAGATTGCATGTTTCTGCAGGACAACGTGAACAAGCAGGTCAGATACCTCTACAAACAGTTCAATAGAAAGGGGAAGCACCGATAGAGGAGAAAACTAGAAATTATAGAAACGCTCATACCCCACTTAGATTCTTTCAGAACACTTTTGGGTAGGGAAACTTCTCGGTGTAGGGAAAGCCCTTTGTAAAGTGTTTATAATAAAATTGGTTGCCTAGGCCAAAAAAAAAAAGAAAAAGAACTTACTGTATACTAGGAATTGGGAATATAAAGACAAAATTGGACAACACAAGGTCTCTCAAGAAGCAACCCAGGGGCAGCTAGATGGTGCAGTGGATAGAGCACTGGCCCTGGAGTCAGGAGTACCTGAGTTCAAATCCGGCCTCAGACACTTAACACTTACTAGCTGTGTGACCCTGGGCAAGTCACTTAACCACAATTGCCTCACCAAAAAAAATTTTAAAAAAAAGAAGCAACCCAAAATAGACTCCTTTTCTCTGCATTTTGTGTGAGTCATTATTCAATAATAGTCAAGGAGCCTACAATCCCTGACATCTCAATTATTGCACCATTAAAAACCTGTCTCTGGGGGCAGCTAGGTGGCGCAGTGGATAGAGAACTGGCCCTGGATTCAGGAGTACCTGAGTTCAAATCCGGCCTCAAACACTTAACACTTACTAGCTGTGTGACCTTTGGCAAGTCACTTAACCCCAATTGCCCCACAAAAAAAAAACAAAAACAAAAAAAACCCAAAAACCTGTCTCTGCTCTAGGTTAGAATTAAAGGCCTCAAGGCCTATAGCCATAAGGCCTGTGCCAGGTGGATGTGCTACTGTGATGCTCCCTTGGGCTTCTGCTGGTTAGTCATCATACTGTTCTAATCCCATCAAGAGCCTAAGAATCCAAAATCCTAGGAGGGGATCATGGCCTAGCAATGAGCTTGTCTTGAAAAAGTTCCCACTCATCAAAGGTTTGCTCCCCTATACATAGCACATTGACAAGGGAGCTGATGTGCCTAGAGGGCCAGCCTTGGAATCAGGAATAACTGGTTTCAAGTTCTGCCTCTCACATATCCTGGCCATGTGACTCTGAGTAAGTCATTTAGCCTCTCAGGGTCCCCACACAATACTATATTAAGTTACAGACACAGTACTATACCACATCAGTGACATTTCTAAACTAAAGAAATTACAGTTCAGGACCAAAAAAAATAATCATCTACTTTATAATTCTTTTCCTGTGCAAACAGTCATATGGCCATGTGGTCTGATCCTTGACAAAATTAGATAGAGAGTATTTTAATTTATTGTCTTCTTCCTGGTATGCCACCATTTGTTCCTATTTCCCTCTACTTCCTTGCCCAGAGAGACCTTGTCTACTTGAATCTGAATTGACCTGCCTTATTTAAGGAAATAGCTTTTTGATTTATAAAACAATCTAATAAACCAATCCATGTTAGTTTGTTAATAAGTTCATGTATTACCCTTCCCAAAAAAAACCATAGTTGCTTTTCAACAGATGCCCCATGGGAAGAATTCCAACAATGGGGAATGTCATGTACCATGGAAAAGCAGTAGGGAAATGTTTTTAGGCAAATGGGCTCTAATTCTCAAATCACATCACCAAGGCTGACATGTATCCCACTTGCTATGTGGAAGGCCAGAGGAATCTCCAATTTAAGAATAAAATGGAACTTTACCAGAGACTGTGAATTTTATTTTGAGCTTGTTCAAAACTTACCTTTAGTTCTGCTATTTGTAAAACAGGCTAATAAATAAATTATAAGCACTTTCTAGATAAGAAATTCTTAACCTTTTTTTAAATCCATGAACCATTCTCAGAATACTGTTTTTAATTGCATAAAATAAAATACAATGGGATACAAAGGAAGCCAATTATTGAAATACAATTTATTAATCTTTTTTTCTTTTCTTTTTTTAGGTGGGGCAATGAGGGTTAGGTGACTTGGCCAGGGTTACTAGTAAGTGTCAAGTGTCTGAGGCTGGATTTAAATTCAGGTACCCCTGAATCCAGGGCCAGTGCTTTATCCACTGTGTACCTAGCTGCCCCCTAATATAGATATTTTTTTTCTTTAATTTAAAAGATCTGAGGTTAAGAACTCCTGTTCTAGAATTTGTGGTAGGTTACACCAGGTAAGTATACAAGATTGTTTTATGTTATATTTTAGACATCACTAATTTTAACAGAAAAAAAGTTCTAAAGAAAGCTTTCACCTTGTAGAGATAAGCAGGCTTTCCATAACACTGCTTCTTGCCATTATTTTTCAGTGTGCAAGTATGCCTGCCACAAGAAGTGCTGTTTGAAAACTACAGCCAAATGTTCTAAAAAGGTAGGAAACTACATCTTATGAGTTACTTATTGATAAAGAAAAGATCCATATGTCCTCTCTTCAAGATCTGTGTATTGGGAGCTGTAATCTGTTGTATGGATCACTCCAAGAAAATGCCGAAACATGCTATTTTTCACTTTCATTTTTTTTCTTTTATTCAAGATTTTTTATACAAAATGACTAATATGGTAATGTTTTACATAATTGCATACATATAACCCACATCTGATTGCTTACCACCTCAAGGAGGGGTAAAGGGAGGGAGGGAAGAAGGGATAAAATTTGGAACTCAAAACTATAAATTAAAATGTTTATTATTTTAAAATTTAAAAAATAAAAGCAGGGGGGAAAAAAAGAAAATGCTGAGGTGCCATTCAGGTATGGTTCTCTTCAAGGGAGAACTTCAACAGGTGTACTCCCTGTCTTCAGGTAGCTTCCAGTCTAATAGGAGCTCAGTATCAAAACTAAATATTCAGAAAATGGAATGGGGTTCAAATGAGGGAATGTGCCAGTGGTGGCAGAATTCACCATCATAGAAATGTATCTGTCTGCACTTCATTGCCTAGGAGCAGGAATCTCAAAACTGGAACCTGGTTCCCTCCAGCCCCTAATAGCATCACTTCCCCCTCCCCTTGAGGTTCATGATAGTCTTTTATCCTTTTGTTATTAGATTAATAAATTTTTGTGAAAAGAAACAGGTTTAACTAGTATTTTTTAAATTTCAATTTGATGTTTAGTTTTGAATTCTCCCTGGTACACTTCCTCCTTTCCCCCCTTTGAGAAAAATAACACCTATTACAAACATGTCTATTTAAGCAAAACAAATTCCCCACATTAGTCATGTTGTAAAAATATATTCCTCTGGGGGCAGCTAGGTGGCACAGTGGATAAAGCACCAGTCCTGGATTCAGTAGGACTTGAGTTCAAATCCAGCCTCAGACACTTGACACTTACTAGCTATGTAACCCATATATATATATATATATACATACATACATACATATATATATATATATATATATATATATATATATATATATATATATACACACACACATTCCTCAGTCTGTACTCTAAGTCTGTCATTTCTCTATCTGGAGTGAGTAGTGTGTTTCATCCTGACCCTTCTGGAATTGTAATTGATCATTGTGTTGATCAGAGTTTAGCTAGTATTATTACAAATAGATGAATACTATAAATTTAAAACAAATGTGATTTATCTTTAGATTGCCAATTATTATTCACATCTCATCATTATTTGTCAACCTAGAATACATATATCAGCAGTTAAAATAATACTGGATTCCTGCAAATCTTTGTTGAATTGTGTTCATTATATGTACAGATATGTTAAAAACCCATTTTTAGATTATAGACTGTGAACTAGGCAAACCATGCTTTCCCAAATAGAGTAAACCTTGATTTAGAAATATAAAATGTTTAATTTTTTTAAATCTTCACTTTCAAACATGTTATTATTTAGATATTTTAGCCAATTTTTCCCAAAAAAAACCTCAATTTTTAAAACAGTAAATCCAGGGCAGCTAGGTGGCACAGTGGATAAAGCACCAGCCCTGGATTCAGGAGGACCTGAGTTCAAATTCGGCCTCAGACATTTGACACTTAGTTGCTGTGTGACCCTGGGCAAGTCACTTAACCCTCATTATCCCACCCAAAAAAATAATAATAATAATAAAGGGGAAAACATAGTAAATCCTCTAGGCAGTCTTTGCACCTATGCAGCTTTTGTATCAAGTCATTCTGATGAGCCCATATCTGAGCCAAACCATAGCACTGCAAATATATACACAATACAATTAAAAACAATTCCTCTTCAGCCAGAAAGATTAAGCCAGTGTCATCCAGCGTTCCAGTGAAGAATAATGATTTAATTAAAATAATATTGGAATAGATATTATTATCTTTCTTAAAATAGTTTGTGAAGTAATTTACAGAGAGGACACCTATATGTATTGTGACGGGGACTGTGCCCATTAAAGGCATCCATATATAGCCTTCCCTGTGCCTTCCATTGAAACATTCATCCATCTAAGACATATTAAATTTTGCTCTGTGCGGTGCTGTATATGAGGCAATATGGGAGATATAAAAATGAATAAAATATTATCCCCATTCTTATGGGACCTGCAGCCCAAAAGAGATAGAACACAAAATGCATATAACAATAATACAAGGAAGAATGTGGAAATGTAGTTAAGTGACGTACAGAGTACTTAAAAAGCATTCAGAGAAACAAAAGATTACTGCCAGCTAAGGAAATAGGAAAAGCTTCATAAAGGAAATAACATTTAAATTGGGGTGGACAGACAGGCAGAGATGTGGGGGAAATCTTTCTAGTAGGAAAAAATAATGTGAGCAAAATCACAAAAGAGAAACAGCACAGAATATTGTGTGTTGTCCTCTATTCTTGTAGAGTTACTTCTCAGGGAATAAAATATATAAGTATAGATGGCTTGTTAAAATATATAAGCATATATATTATATATATGTATCGATATATAAGTATAGATGGCTTATTGAAATCCCCATTAGGGAAAGGAATTATGAGTATCAGCTGCCCCTTCAGTGGATTGCATATAATAGAAAATCCATTACCCCTTTGCCAACAATCATAAGCTTGGAGAAATCAGCTTCTTAACAGGAAATTATCAGGATCCCACCTATTGAGAAATTGGAATGGATTTTAAATGTTTTTTTCTTAAATTTAAGTGAATCTTAAATCTTTCTTCTATTTAGTACGATCCAGAACTTTCTTCTCGACAATTTGGGGTTGAACTTTCCCGATTAACCAATGAAGAACGAACTGTTCCACTCGTTGTAGAGAAGTTAATAAACTACATAGAAATGCATGGACTGTACACAGAGGGTATTTACCGAAAATCTGGTTCAACTAATAAAATCAAGGAACTTCGTCAAGGTCTAGACACCGGTAAGATAAAAGGGATACTTCTCAAAAAAAAAAAAAAAAGCCAAAGAGGAAAAGAAACAACCAGGGGGGGAAATCACGTTTAAATAGGCACTAGTAGGTTGTTTTTTTTTAATGCTGTTGTGGTTTAAACTGGGATCATCTTAAACCATTCCATAGAACTGTCCTTGAAAATTTAGAATATAATCATACAGATAGGAAGGCTTGTCAGTTTAGTGGCTAAAACAGAATGAGAAATAATCTGGTACAATGAAAAGAGTAGAGGACTTTTAAGTCAGAAGACCTGAATTTAAGTCCTGATTTTGGCATTATACTAGCTGTGTGACCTTAGGCTAGTCATTCAACTACTCTGAAACTCCATTTCCTCATTTAGAAAATGATGGTATTGGGGCAGCTAGGTGGCGCAGTGGATAGAGCACCGGCCCTGGATTCAGGAGTACCTGAGTTCAAATCCGGCCTTAGACACTTAACACTTATTAGCTGTGTGACCCTAGGCAAGTCACTTAACCCCAATTGCCTCACTAATAAAAAAAAAGAAAAAAGAAAAAAAAAAAAGAAAATGATGGTATTGATGTAATACCTATATCACAGACTTGTTTTGAGACTTAAAGTCATGTATACAAGATAAATATTTTTAAATTTTTATATAATATATAATTTGGGTTATAATATTATTATAAATATATAATTTTGAGTTATTATTATAAACTCTTGTCTACAGTCTCCAATTTCACATTTGCTATAGTCTTTTTTGTTGTTGTTTTTTTTTGTTTGTTTTTGTGGGGCAATGGGGGTTAAGTGACTTGCCCAAGGTCACACAGCTAGTAAGTGTCAAGTGTCTGAGGCTGGATTTGAACTCAGGTACTCCTGAATTCAGGGCCAGTGCTCTATCCTGCTATAGTCTTTTAATGTGACTATGGGAAAGTTATAATTCTCTTACACTTCTATTTGGTTTTTAGTAGTAAAATGAGAAATACCAAAAATTAATAACTTGGCTTGTTCCTTTTTTCTTACAATAGATATTGACACTGTAAATCTTGATGACTACAACATCCATGTCATTGCCAGTGTGTTCAAACAGTGGCTTCGAGAATTGCCTAATCCTCTGATGACTTTTGAACTCTATGAGGAATTTCTGAGAGCTATGGGTAAGCACACTGGACCAAAAGGTCAAAAAGACCAGTTTATGTGATGATACACCATTTTTTTTTAACCCTAATCTTGAGTATTTTAATCAAACATGGAATTAGACTTGACGGTGAAGTAAAAGAATAAATGAGCCTAGATGTTTGCCCTTGTCTGGGAACACAGTCTATCTAGTCCTACCTAAAGGATGCTTGTAATGTGGCTTCAGGTATATTTTCAGATGCTTCAGTAATTTTTTCATTCCCAAGATTTCATTTATAACAGTGGTTCATGTACTCTTTGTTAGTTAACAATCCCTTAGCTAGTCACAAAAGTCAAAATATTTAGTTTGAGAAATGTGTTAAAGAGTTAAATGGGTGAAAGGTATGGCTTATATTCATGTAGATTATGAATGAGTGGTTAAAAACTGAGGGTGTTATACTGTGATATAATAGATAAGATTAGATGGCTGTTTTAGTTTTGAGCCTAACATGGTCCAGGACTAATCTCTTTCACATCTGGGTTCTTGATGATCAGTTCTCCTAAGAGTGATTTGTGTCTAAAATAACTGGCTTAAACTATTTAGACTCAAACAAGATTGATTTATTAACCAGATGATAATTGACTTGTTTGTGAATAAAATTGTTACTATTGGTATGTATTTGTGTCCACTGACTAGGGCATCCTCTTTTCTCATAGCACCGTACTTGGGAAACTGGATAAGTAATGAGAAAGTTGCTTAGTGGATTTAGAATTGTTTTAAAGGAAGTTGGATATCTGAGGTGGAATATCTGCAACAGGTTATAGCAGCTTATTGAGCTACCCCTTCCCCCGAAAAGACATCCCTCTCACAGACAGTAGATACTTTTGTGTTAGCCAGGATTCCATCTCTCTTGAACATTGCTGAAGGCATACTTATTGCCAAATTCTCTCCAACTCTCATTTTTCTCTAGACTTTAATCATGATGACATCCTCCCTATTTCAGTAAACTTTTGGTATCATTTGTAATTCTCAAATTTGAAGCATATTTTCATTTGTAACATTTTTGCTTCATTTATTTTCTGGTAACATATGGAAAGACATTTTAGTTCCATCAGTGGACTTTCTCCAGATCATATTTATAAAAGTGACATATTTAAAGGAAAATTTCCTTCACTTTTCTGTGATGTGGCTATTGTTGTTTACTTCATATACAAAAAGTACCACATCCTGATCTGAGTGTCTTACATTTTTTCCTGACTTTGTCCTTAGCTGTTAATGTCCAGTGTCCTTTGTACCTCTGTCCTCTAACAACCTCATGTCAGTGTTTTGTACTTTGAATTGTGTACAAGAAGGAGTAGAGTTCTGACACTCCCTAAAATCACGTTATGGCCTTTTTAAAATACCCTCTCTTTAGTCTCCCCGAGGTGTAAAGGAGTTGTTCTTCAAAACTGGTCTGCAGTAATATGAGGAATGGGCCACCCCTACTTAGCCTTTATTTGTCCAAGAGAAAGAGTAACAGATGGCATACCCATTCCTGTCGGGTTCACTGTTTCTTTTAGGTCTGCAAGAGAGAAAAGAGACCATCCATGGTGTATATTCTGTGATTGATCAGCTTTCCCGAACACATCTCAACACTCTAGAACGCCTTATCTTCCATCTGGTCAGGTAATTGCTCTGAGAAAAAAGAAAGATTTTTGTCGTTTTCCTAGAGTGCTTCTTAAATGTCGAGAGCTCATATTTCCATATTTTAGAGAAGATTCCAATACCTATGCATTAAGATATCTTTAATGAGAGAAGAAGGTAGCTAGAATTGCTTGTCTGCCATAAGAAAAGTAACCTCTTTATAGTATGCTACTATAAGACATTGTTTTCTTGAGCAGTTCATAGTCTCTATCCTTGGAAGAGTAATTCATTCTGTCTGCCTCAAAGCAGCACATCATGACTGACTAAATGTCCAATGTTAATGACTTGACCCATATAACTTCTGGGGTCAAAAGGATTCATGTATATAACATTGCTCTAACTCACCTACTCATAGGCCAAGATTTTAAGCCAGGGGTATTTTAGTTTCAACATAGAAAGGCCTAGGGCCAATCTCAATTTATGAGATGACAGCAGTCACTTAGAGGAAGGTGAATTCTTGTTACAATTAACCTGGTTTCTTGAGACATGGCAGTATAAGGACATTGTCCTTGAATGCAGTATATTCTGATTTTACTTGATAGAACAAGCTGTTGATCCTAAGGACCTCAGCAGGAGAAATCTAATGAAACTTGCAATAACAGATAGCCAAAAGAGCACTAGAGTGCCATACCAATCAAACTACCGAAAAATTATTGTATTGAGCTAGAAAAAACAGTACCAAAATGCATCTGGAGGAAGACTAGCAAGGGAATTGAAGGAAGATGGCCTAGTATAAGGCGACAATCATCAAAATAGTTTGATACTGGCTAAGAAATAGAGTGGTGGGTCAGTGGTAAATGACTATAGGATTCTTCTAGCTTCTAGTATAAGACCTCACTATTTGACAAAAACTGTTGGGAAAACTTGGAAAAGAGTTTTTCAGAAACTAGGCGTAGACCAACATCTTACATCACATAAAAAGATAAAATCAAAATGGGCACATGATTTAGACATGAAGGGTGATAACCATAAGCAAATTAAGAGAGCAAGGAATAGTTTACCTGTTAGATGTATAGAGAAGGGAAGAATTTATACCAAACAGGAGATAAAGAGCATTATGAAATGCAAAATGGACAGTTTTCGTTATTAATTTAAAAGATTTTTGCACAAACAAAACCAATACAACCAAGATTAGAAGGAAAGCAGAAAGCTGGGAAAGAATTTTTAGAGCTATTGTTTCTGATAAAGGTCTCATTTCTCAAATATGTAGAGAACTGAGTCAAATTTATAAAAATACAAGTTATTCCCCAGTTGATAAATGGTCAAAGTATATGAACAAGCAGCTTTCAGATGAAGAAATTAAAACTATATATATATATAGTCATATGAAAAAATGCTCTAAGTCACTATTGATGAGAGAAATGCAAATTAAAACATCTTGGAGATTAGCCAATATGACAGAAAAGGAAAATGATTATGTTGGAGATGTGGGGGAAAATGAGACACTGATACATTGTTGGTGGAGTTGTAAACTGATCCACATTCTGGAGAGCAATTTGGAGCTATGTCCAAAGGGCAATCAAGTTATGCAATCACATTGATCCATCAATACCACGACTAGGTCTCTCTCCCAAAGAGATCATATAAAATAGAAAAGGACCTACATGTACAAAAATATCTATAGCAGCTCTTTTTATGGTGGCAAAGAATTAGAAACTGAGGGAATACCCATTAATTGAGGAATGGCAGGACAAGTTGTGGTATATGAAAGTAATGGAATAATGTTGTGTGAGCAGAATGATTTCAGAAAAACCTGGAAAGACTTACATGAGCTGATGTTGAGTAAAGTGAGCAAAACTAGAACATTGTACACAGTAATAGCAACATTGTACAAACTATGGAGTTGAATACAGATTGAAGCACACTATTTTCACTTTTTTTGTTGGTTTTTTTTTTAGTGCTTTTTTCCTTTTGTTCTGATTCTTTCACAGCATGCCTAATGTGGAAATATGTTTAACATGATTGTATATGTATAACCTATATCTTTACATGCAATTGGAAAAAATAAAATGCTACTTACAAAAAATAAATGTGCTTTTGAATTAAAAACAAAACAAAAGAGCCCTGGAGTGGGAGCTAATAGACTTTAATTCCAGTCTAGGATCTACTTTTAATGAGCTATATGCAACATGGATAAGTTACTTTGCCACTCTGGGCCTCAGTTTCCTTATTCTTTGGTGAAAGTATTGCACTGAATCATCAACATTATGTGTTGATCAATTGTGATAGACTTGACTCTTCTCAGCAATACAACGGTACAAGATAGTTCTAAAGGATTCATCATGGAAAATATTCTACAAATCCAGGGGGAAAAAAAAAGAACTGTGGAATATAGATGCAGATTGAACCATACTATTTCTTTTGTTTTGGGTGCTGTTGTTTTTCTTTTTTGAGGTTTTTCCTTTTTGCTCTGGTTCTGCTTTCACAGCAAGACTAATGTAGAAATTTGTTTAATGTGATTGTACATATATAACCTATATCAGATTACTTGCTGTCTTGGGGAGGGGGGGAAAGGGAGAGGAGGGAGGGAGACAAATTTGAAACTAGAAATCTTATAAAAACAAATGTTGAAAACTATCTCTACATGTAACTGGAAAATAATAAAATACTTTTATAATTTAAAAGAAAGAAAGTAAGTATTGGACTGAGGCAATTTCTAAGATCCCTTTCTAATTCTAAAGTTCTATAAATCTGTTCATTTCAAAGGGAAAGGCTAAAATGACTACTTTAAACTAATGCGGATGTCCTTCTAGACTGTTTTAACCAGTACCTTACCATTGACAATTATAACAGTAATAATAAGTTCCTTTTATATAACACTTTAAGATTTACAAAAGATTTTACATGTATTATCTAATTTGAGCCTCAGAACAATATGATGTGGCAAATACTACATATATTATTAATCCCTTTTTACAGATGAGGAAACTGACTCTCAGACTACTTAAGTGATTTGCCTGTGATTGCACAGCTATCAGAGGTAGGACTTGACCACAAGTCTTCCTCATTCCAAATCCAGCTAACCTTCTTTCACCAAGCAGTGGCCCCATTGCTCCTCTCCCTCTGTACACAGACCTTTTTTATGCAGTGAAATGGTAGGGCAGGTTCCCTTAATTAGCATTCCCTTTTCACTCTGGTTTCTTGGTTGATATCTTTTGGTCTTTTAGGATTGCACTGCAAGAAGACACCAACCGCATGTCTGCAAATGCCTTAGCAATTGTATTTGCTCCCTGTATTCTTCGTTGCCCAGACACAACTGACCCACTGCAGAGTGTGCAGGATATCAGCAAAACAACCACGTAAGAATTACTGTGTTGTCCACTTCCAAAAGGTCTGGGAACCGTTCTGATAGCCAGGTCCCTTATAGTCATTTAACCTTGAGGTCAGAAGATGGTGGGTATTTTAAGTATTTCAAGTATCTTTTGGGGGGGGGCAGGGCAATGGGGGTTAAGTGACTTGCCCAGGGTCACACAGCTAGTAAGTATCAAGTGTCTGAGGCTGGATTTGAACTCAGGTCCTCCTGAATCCAGGGCCAGTGGTTTATCTACTGCATCACCTAGCTGCCCCCAGTCAAGTTTTTTTAAAAAATAAAAAAACAAGGGCTGAAGTTGAAAGAAGTCAGTCTAATTTCTCAATGTTTTCTCTCTTTGAGCAGAGTTTTTTATATCAGTTTCCTAAAAATTAGGAAACCCATTATTGAAATTTCACTCTCACTTGGGACTACATATAGTTCCCAAATAACTTTCTGACAACGCATTCCTACCAAGTTTCATATATCCTCTGCTTCCCTGAAACTGAATCTGCTCCCAACCTCATGACTTCAGATCTGGTCCAGAGTCCAAGAAAAGGACAAGTTCAGAGAATGGGCTTAACATTTCAGATTGCCTATCTTCACTTTGACCTCTCAGGGGACTGTTAGAGAATTCTTATATTAACCTTCCTTAAACTTTTTTTTTTTTTTTTTTGGTGAGGCAATGAGGGTTAAGTGAATTGCCCAGGGTCACACAGCTAGTAAGTGTAAAGTGTCTGAAGGCAGATTTGAACTCAGGTCCTCCTGATTCCAGGGCTGGTGCTCTATCCACTGCACCACCTAGCTGCCCCATAACTCTTAACTTATAGGAGTTTATTCTTCAGCTGAAACTATTACTCTTAACAGTCCTTCCTAGCTCCCTCCTTTTACCTCACCAAAAACTGGCCCCGAGTCCTGCTTTGCTCCAGCATGTCTGATCTTGAGCTTTCAGTTATACTTTCATCTCTTCCTTTTCCAGCTGTGTGGAGCTGATTGTTGTGGAACAGATGAATAAATATAAGGCCCGTCTCAAAGACATCAACAGCTTGGAGTTCGCTGAGAACAAGGCCAAGACCAGGCTGTCCCTAATCCGAAGATCAATGGTGAGATATAGGAGACACTACAGTCTCAGGGATAGTGGCATACTTTGTGGGTTCTCTCTAAAGTGAAACAAAGAGGCGTTCTCTGAATCCTCTTTGGTGAGCTCTAAGATAGCTTCTACTATTAAAAAGAAAGAAAGAAAGGTTAGTTCTCTAAGTGCCTTAGGCTTGGAGACATCTTAACTTTTTCTCTTGAGTTAGCCTTGTGTAAATTGGGCAGGCTTGCATGTTAAAGTCTTAAGATAAAAAGGTGAAGGCTGTAAATCAATTCTGCTCTCTTCTCATTTTTGGAAAATTAACCTACCTAAATGTTTCCTGTACTTCCTTCCAAAATATGATCCCGGGAAATATCACTTTGAGCAGTTGGGTCCAAGATTCTTATGTATTATGTGAGGACTTAATAGTTGTTGCTCTTATTTTTTAAAGTAACTTCTAAGATAATAGAGGTTTCTTTTGCAGTTTCAATGTACATTGAGTACAGTATCATGTATCCTGGGATTATTTTTTTTCTTTTTGTGCTGCTTGTTAGATTACTGCCTCTAGGATTTCCAGTGAGGCACAGAAAATCTCATTCCTACCCATTAATAAATCCCACAGTCTAAGAATATAAAAAACTGTCTTTCCCCTAGATTGAAGCATTGAGCATGAGGTTTCCACACACCCTTCCATTTTTCAGCATGTCTAACCAGCTTCAAAATAAACCATTAATGATAATAATCAGACCAACTCCACCATTCATAGTCTGTTTCCAAAACATATTTGATGTCACTACAAGTAAATACAATTTGTTCCCCACCGCACCTCATTCTAACTACATTTTGTTTGGGGAAAGCAATAAGTATCACTCTCTCTTCCACAGCTTCACAGTCATTGCTTGGGTTAGTATTAGATTAGATTCATTTCCTCTCTCACTGGGTGTTCAATACATATTTATTGAATGCACAAACATCTGCATGTGCTTTCTTGTGACAGCAAATAGGCAAGGTCAGCTGATCACAGGACCATCCAAATTTGTGTTGCAGAAACTAAGCAAAAGTTGCATTGAAAAAGTGAAGCCATTTCTGAAGCCTGCTCTTTTTTCAAGAGCACTGCTTTAAGAGTCCTAGCTAGGACAAGGCACTTGTCAAGTGGAAACACCTTTCCAATGCAGTAGTCACTTTGCAGACCATCTGGCCCAGCTGTGCTTTGTGCTGGTCCTGCAAAGAGATGATGGATCCAGCACATCCAAAGACTAGACATTCTCTTAGAGGGGGAATGACGTGTACTCTAACCTTCTGCTTTCCTTTTCATGTCCTTTCTAATCCAGAAACCTGTCCTCATTGCAGTTAGATTTATGAGCATAGCCCGCAATCCAATCCCGGTATGTATGAAACATGTTGTAGTGTATCACGGCTGCATCACATCCTTGCATGTCACTCATCCAGGAGCTGTATTGCTTGGTCATCGTCATGATTGTACACAGATCATGTGCAGCCCTAGGCCTCAACCTCAGCCCCCATTCTCACCCCTTAGCAAGGCCTTCCAGACAGGCGGACAGGGCTCTGGCAGACTCCCCTGCTTCTTTACCCTCCAGTGGTCCATGGTTATGGACCACTCTCCAAAACAACTTAAAGCGGGCAGCCTGAATGTCCTTTTGGCATCAATGCCCATCTTTTTCCAGGCTTTCTCTTGTTTTTTTTACTCTCCCAAATATGGTGTTATTGAATAAAATACATCTATGTGTTTGGTCTGTTTGATGGAGGGAAGGTAGGTGGCACAATGGTTAGAGCACTGGTCTTGCAATCAAGAAGATTTATCTTCATGAGTTCAAATTCAGCTTCAGACACTTGCTAGCTGTGTGACTTTGGGCAAGTTGTTTCACCCTGTTGGCCTCAGTTTCTTCATCTTTAGAATGAGCTGGAGAAGGAAATGGCAAACCACTCCAGTATCTCTGCCAAGAAAACCCCATTTGGGGTCATGAAGAGTTAGACACAACTGAAGCACAAGCTGAAAAGTATCTAAAAACTAGGCTAACAATTAGAATGCCAAAGATTTCACTCAACAAGTTAGGCCAGAATGAACAAATGGATGGCCTGGTTCTAGGCTTGGACATTAGAGTTTATTCAAATTCTTCTGGTCCTTCATCCCTAGTTTTGCAGATGGACTTTAGTGCCCCCTGATCCATAACTGTTTCTACAAAGAAAGGAGATAGACAATAGAGGGGAAAGAGTAAAAATGCCATGTAGTAGACACAGCTTATTTCAACAAAGGAGCCTTCTGCCTATTTAGTGCCTTGTTTTAACAATGGCTTAAGACAAAAAGTCTCAAAATGGAAGTTGAAACCAGCAATTTACTCTCTAGATATTGACTACAGGAACCAATCAAAAGATAGAAATCTTAATGCATTCACAGCATAAAAAGAATTCTTGGTCCCTCTCGGTCTTCTGTCCATACCTTCAGATTGTAATAATAGACTATAATATCATTTTTTTTAAAAAATAGGAGTAAAAAGATATGTTCTGATGGGGGTGGGGGGTGTCACTGAAGTTAAGCTAGAATGTTAAGGCCTTTTCCTAAGCAGTTTTCACAGAATTGTAGCTCTAGTGCTAGAAAGGACCTTGGGAAATCATCCCACCTAACCCTTTTACAGATGAAAAACAGAAACCAAGAGAGGTGAAGTTACTTGCCCCAGATCGCACAGTTGTTAAGTACAGGAGCAGAACCATGACTCCTGCCTACAACTCGCTATAAGAGCTGTTCCCATTCTCCACCCCTTTGCCTCCCCTATACATTCACTGAGATGTCCTGGCTTTGTTTTATATGAAGAAAGTTGAGCAAGGTGCAGGGCTCCCTTTGAGGACCAAGTGTCATGTCCTGGTTTAGTGATAGAAGGAACAAGACCACAAACAGCTGATGAAAAGGTAAAGGGCAGCTAGGTGGCACAGCGGATAGAGCACTGGCCCTGGATTCAGGAGGACCTGAGTTCAAATCCGGCCTCAGACATCTAACACTTACTAGCTGTGTGACTCTGGGCAAGTCACTTAACCCCAATTGCCTCACCAAAAAAAAAAAGATAAAGGGAGATTATATTGGAAGGGCAAGGTAAGAAAAATGGAGATGCATTAGTTTCTAGGAAGTAGATTGAGACCTCCCCTCTACTTGCTCATTTTCCCTTGTCATTCTGGCTTTTCCTCTTGCCCTTACCTAGTTCTTGAACTCTTCTCAAAAAACTCTCCCTGGCCCCAGTCCTGTCTTGTTTTTGACACCTCAGTCAAGAGTTAGGTTGGTGCCAGCATTGGCCACTGCCTCAATCTGCGGTGTCTGAAGAGCCATGGGCTGCAGGAGGACATGGAATGACAGACTGAGCCATTTTCTCAACAAGGATACAGTAGTTATGGACTGACTCACTACTTCCCTTCCTGGAAATCACTTTGTATGGGGGGAAAGAAGTGAGTCAGCCATTAATTTAAACTATACAGTTTCAAATCATATTAACATAATGAAACATGATTTGTCAGGGATGGTCGATCAGGCAAAAGTGATTTTTTAAAATAATAAATGCAAAATTACATAGTAATCTCAGAAAATTTAGCTATTTTCTACTAGGCTTAATTAGCTTCCTTGATTTTTTTATACTATACTATGGCAGAGAAGAAGGGACTGTGTTAATTGAATAACCCTCAATTTTCAAAGAAAATTGACTATACAAATCAGATAAACTAGATTTAATACTACTGGTTTTTAAAATAAAGGATGGAGTGGCTAGGTGGCACAGTGGATAAAGCACCGGCCCTGGATTCAAGAGTACCTGAGTTCAAATCTGTCCTTAGACACTTGACACTTACTAGCTGTGTGACCCTGGGCAAGTCACTTAACCCCCATTGCCCCGCAAAAAATAAAATAAAGGATAATTCTATGTGCTAAATTTCCATTTGAAAAGATGTAATTTCATTTTGAAAATTAAACTGCTATAAATCACTATAATATACTTTCTTTTTTTTTTCTTTTTTTTTTTTTTTAGTGAGGCAATTGGGGTTAAGTGACTTGCCCAGGGTCACACAGCTAGTAAGTGTTAAGTGTCTGAGGCCAGATTTGAACTCAGGTACTCCTGACTCCATGGCAGGTGCTCTATCCACTGCACCACCTAGCTGCCCCATAATATACTTTCAAGTAAGGGGGTGGAAACTAAGGAGTTAAAAAAAAAATGTTTGTCACTGAAGTATGTTTCATCTATGGCTACAATTTCAGTAGCTGTTCTCAGGTCCAAACAAATTGGACTTACTCTGTCTTATTCCTTCTCCTGTCTTCATGCCTTAGTATATAAGGCTGTCCCCTATGGCTGGAATGTACCCCTTCCTCACAACCCACCCTTAGATTCCCTGATTTCTTTCAAAGCTTAGCTCAAACACTACCTTCTAAGGTAGTTCAGACCCTCATCTCCTCCACACTATACATCCAGCCTTCACACAGATAATTTCAGGAAGGATGCTGAAGGTGTCTAGAGATAGCAGTCTTGTGTTTCACCAGGCTGGAATGAAAGGGGAAGAAACCCTCCATCCAGTCTTAAGGTTGAAAGTAAAAGCTTGTACTCACTTGTGAAAGAATACCAGAAAGGTGACCAGTCTTCAGCCTTTTGGATGAGAAGGAACTGTCCCTGTGTCTCATGGAGAACTTTCTGTTCCTCTCAGGCTTATTATCATTTTCACCAGCCGCTAGAAAGGGAGCATATCCCTGTGGAATAAAAAGGGAAGGGAAGGGGGCAGGGAGACACAGGTTGGTTAGAACAAGTTGGTTAGCACTAGTTAATTTTCATTCACCCCTATGCAAAAAATCAGAATCTTTGTCTAGCAAAAATTGTGCCACTCCAATAAATGGAGAGCCTCCAACCCTAGAAAAGATGGAGAGCAAATTTCATTTAGCACCCCTTATGATACTAGTATGCCATCTTGTAAGTAGGATTATGATTATTCACTCCCCATGCAATTTGGAACAGAGTTGGAAGTCAGGGTTTGAGTTACGCACTAAATACCCACTTACCTTATAAACAGCAGGTCTCATTCTTGTGATTTATGTAGATGTATATGCTTCTTTTTTTCTATTGTAGCATTTTAAAGGTACTTCATTCCCAGACTAGTTCATTATCTTTTCCTTAAAACCTCTCTTTCCTCCTAACTTTTCTATTTCTAGTAATGATTCCACTATTCTTCTGTTTGCTAAGGATGGAAACCTTATTGTTATCTTTGACTTTTCCCTTTCTCTGTGCTACCCCCAATCTAATGAACCACCAATATCTGTCTAATGGTTTTCATATTCCTCTCCTCGTTTCTGTTTCCACTGTTACCACCCTAGTTCAGACCCTCATCTCCTCCACACTGTACATCCAGCCTTCACACAGATAATTTTCTTAATTCACAGATGAACTATGTTATTCTGTTGAAACACTCTCAATGGCTCCCTGTCATCTACAGAATTCCTTAGCTTGGCATTCAATAACTTTTGCAACCTGGCACCAACCCAACTTTTTAACCTTATCTGATGTCACGCCCTTTTAGATATTCTGCACTTCAGCTAAGCATGACTGCTTTCCATTCCCTAAATTTACCCTGTTTGCTTCTTCCTCTCTTCACCATATCACCAGAGCTGCGATTCAATCCCTCTTTGCCTCCTATAACCATCTTTTGAGATTATCTCTATTTCTTAGTGAAACCTGCTTTTATTCTCCCACCCTCAGCTGCGATGCCTTCCTCAAATCTCAAAACCTTATTTGTGGTATTTCATCTAGGCATTACTTTTTTCTAATTTTTGTTATAGTTTAGGGTATACCTGGCTTCCTACTCTTCCTTGAAGGCAGGGACCATGTCTTATTTATCTTTGTAACCAACCACACAGACACCCCTCCCTTACCTTGTAAATATTAGGCACTTAATAAAATGCTTGTTGACTTAAAATTATTGAATTTTAAATGGAATATTAATTAAGAACCTTTGTATTTAAGTGCCAAATTTATGACACTTTTTGGTATAGTGGAAAAAAATAGGGGCCCAGGATACTAGTGGCTGCACTGCCACTTAATCACGTCTGGACTATTACAAGCCACTTCTCCTCTCTGAAGCTCAGTTTTCTTACACAATGAAAACAATACCCCCATACACACATACACCTCTGCCTTTTCTTGCAAAGAATTAATATTGGAACTAAAGCACTGCAAGAGAAAAAGTTAAAATGTTCTAGTTTCCAGAACAGTGTAGTGTGGTACACATAACACAACAGTGAAGTTGGGGGTTTGGTATGGGCAGCAGGTTAATGGTGGCCACATTGTATAAGCCTCCACTCTCCAACTGCCACCTTCCAGGCTTTCTTTACCACGTGGTGCCAGGGCAGGAATCTTCTTCAGGAAGTTTGCCATGATCTCCCCTTCCTACTACCAGACTGGTTTGCCTGCCTCCTGTCCCCTCCCACCTCAGCACCATGAGTGCCTAATTGTCATTAAAACTAACACGCCCTAGAGCTCCCTCTGGTCTGGCCATGCCTCCGTTATCATCAGTTCACACAAGCAGGTAATCCTCCCTGAGGTTCAAATGGTGCTGCCTCAAAGTTGTTTGACCTTTTAAGAGAGCATTGGTGAAACAGGAGACAAGAGAGGAAGTAATGGTGGTCCCAGAGACAAGGGAGGCTACTCAACTCAGACCTCCCTTGAGAGCAGTTTTTTTTTTTTCCCTTTAAGGAGCTTGGTATCAAGAAGATAGACATGGGGGCAACTAGGTGGCGCAGTAGATAAAGCACTGGCCCTGGATTCAGGAGGACCCGAATTCAAATCCAGCCTCAGACACTTGACACTTACTAGCTGTCTGACCCTGGGCAAGTCACTTAACTCTCATTGCCCTGCAAAAACAAAAACAAAAAAGATGTTAGACATGCACACAGAGTATGTATGCCATGTGAATGAATACAGACAAGGGGGCTACACGAATAAAAACAGATTCTCAGATCATTACACATTTTTATGTTTTTGATAAAGGCATCCAGTATTATGAAGTTGCCTTGAATATGATTTTTGCTAAATCCCATCAATATTTTAAAATTTTTATTCCAAACCTAAACACCCCTGAAAAAAATGAACATTTCCACATATATATGGAACACAAAAAGGATTGTATTTGAAACCATGTTTTTAAAAATAGGTACATACTATATAGGTATATATGCACATGTGCATGTATATGTAATAAACTCCATCCATTCCTTTGAAAATTGTCTTGCTTGTCTTTGCTTCCTCCTGAATTTCTTTCTTTTCTCTTTTGTGCCTTTAAAAAAAGTGTTTCTGGCACTTTAATCCCTTTGTCACCCCCTCTATTTTACCCCAGACTTTTAAAGGAGGAAAAAAACAACCTTATAACAAATGAACATAACCAAGCAAAGCAAATCTCTATAATGGCCACATCTAAAAGTCTCTCCATTCTGTTCTGCACTTTGAGCCCATCACTCCTCTTTCTTTTCTTAGTCATAATTCTTGAGAAAGTTACCTGTACTCACTGCCTCTAGTTCCTCTACACCCATTCCTCTTTCCTTAGAAGTCTGGTTTCCTGCCTCATCACTCAACTGAAACTGTTCTCGCCACCATTTCCAGTGATCTCTTAATTACCATATCTAATGGTCCTTATCCCAGCCCTTCTCAATCTTTTTGCTGCCTTTCATTTTACTGGCCACTCTCTTCCTCTGAATAGGCTTTCTTCTCAGGGTTTTTGTGACATGCTGTTTCCTGGTTCACCACCTGCCTGTCTAGAAGATCCTTCTTAGTCTACCCATAGGTATTTCCCAACACTCTATCCTAGGTTCTTTTTTCCCTCTCTTCTCTCTCTTGGTAACACCATTACCTCTCATGGGTTTAATTATATCTATGTATATGAACCCCCAGATTTATACATCCTGTCATGGTCTCTTTCCCGAGCTTCAGTCCCACATTGCCAAATGCCTATTGCACATTTGAAACTGGATATTCTAGAGATAATTTTAATCTAAACATGTCCCTAACTAAACTGTTTCTTTCCCCCAAATCCTCTCTTCTTCCAAGCTTCCCTATTTGTGTTGAAGGCACTACTATCCTTCTAGAGTCTCAGGTTCACCATCTCACTAATATGCTGGACTTCTCACTCTCCTTTACTCCATGCAGCCATTATTCATTTGCCAAATCCTGCCATTTCTACCTTCACCACTGTTAGAAATAAAATTCGAAACTCCCCTTTTGGTGAATCTATGAAGGCTTTATTGCATTCTTGCAAGAATGGGCACACACTGCAAAGGAATTGCACACACTCACTATGGCAAGCTCCCTTTTTTATTTCTAATCCTAACTCAAAATTCCCTCCCCTCCATTCCCCATTGACTGGGTACCAGGAAGTGCACAATCTTTCTGGAATATCTCTACATATTTCTCCTTAACATGTTCCCCCTTCCATTACATACATCACATGTGCCATCTCCCCTCCCAGGGGAGTGTCAGTTAATATGTATAAGCTAATTAAGTAAGCAAAGTACAGATTGAGCCTAATCTTTGGCATACTAAAATACTGGGCTTGAAACTCCCTTCTACAATCTTTCTTTCTTACCCATACTCCCTCCTACTTCCTGTTTTTCGGAGATAACAGCATTTTCTAGTGCAACATTGCTTTATTTCTCTGTCACATCTCTTGCATCTAACCCCTTCTCTCTTTTCACAGAGCTGCTTCCCAGTTCAAGCCCTTATTGCTTTCAAAGCAATTTTCCTTAAGCATAGATCTGACCATGTGCTATTATTCACCCAATTCCACTGGTTTCCTGTTGCTTCTAGAATAAAATATTTAGTTTTTAAAGCCTGACCCCAAAGCAACCTTTCCAGCCTTGTTGGATGTTACTCCCCTTTCCCACATTATGATGCAGCCACCTGGGCCTTTTCTCCATTGCTCACACAAGAGTCCATCTTGCAACTCTGACCTTTGTATTGGCTGTCCTGTACTCCTGAAATGCACTCTGTCCTTCCTCAGCTTGACTTTACAGAGACCAACAATACTTTGCAGATATATTCAGGCAGCATGGATGTATGCAGCCTTTCCTTATCCCCCAACTGCTTGTTCCTTCCCTTCTAGGCTACCTTGGATTTAATGACTAGGGAGAGAAAGAGAGAGAGAGAGAGAGGCACACACACACACATACACACATGCATTTATATGTATATATTTGTTTTTACATTTATGCTATACATATTTTATATATACTAAATTGTTTGCCTCTTTAGAATATAAGTTCATTGGGAGCATAGATTGTTTCATTCTTTGTACCTGTATCCCCAGTACTTAGCAAAGAGACTAGCACATAATAGGTGCTTAATAAGTACTTATTGATTGATTAAATACTTTTACAAAAAGCTTTCTTTGATTGGAAATTGTAGATTTTGGCTATGATATTCCTGGAACAATTCCTTTAAAGGTTTCTTTCTCAAGGTAATCAGTGAATTTTTTACTTTGCTCTCTGGTTCAAAAAATTCAAAAGAAATTCCCTCTTCCTTTTTAAATATAAACATTTTATAGGTTCCAGTTTGTAAACTAAGTTGAATTTTTTGAAAATTTATCCCCAGCTTCTCAAATTGGCACCATGCAGAGATTGAGTACATGGCTAGAAGCCAGTCTCAGATAAATGACACCAAGAATATTTCAACAACCTCTTTATAAACCATCTCAGCACCTGCCCTTTTCCTCTAAAGTGAAACTCTTAAAGAATGGAGGAGATATATGGGAATCATTTAAGAAGGGGGAAATGAGGGAAGTTACTCATTTTCTTCTTAAAAGGATTTGAATAAAATCTTCCTGAAGTTAAGGCATTTAACTGTTAATGTTAAGGTCTGGGATAGAGCCAGATAGTAAGGAATAATTGATCTCCATTGGTTCTGCAGTATTCTGCTTATTCTACTGCCACATTATGCTCCCTTTCATTGGCTTTATGAGAGATAAATATGTCAGTGTCTGCCACTTAATCTGAAAATCTTTGAGGTCATCCATTCTTGTGAGTTAACCTTTACTGTGTTTACCTATGGCCCTAATGCTTCTGTACTTATCTTAAAGCAAAAGGTTTTTCCTCCTTCCCCCTCTCCATCTTTTGAATCCCTACCCATCCTTTAAAGACTAATTTATAATTCACCTCTTCCTTGAAGTTTTCTGTGATCCCCCTATCAATAACACTCAGCTTTGCACTGATTACAACGGAATAAATATCCCCCCGGGAACCCATACATTCTAGTGAAATATTTATTTTAGGGAAACAAATTTGTTTGGATCCCTGAATTTATTAAGAGAACACAAGAAGCTCTGGTAAATTGGAACTGTTCTCCAGTCTTTGCCAGAGCCCTCTTCCTGTGAAAAATGGTGCTACCAAACCTGTTCAATGTTGTCCTTGAACTTCCTGAGCTTCCAAAAGCTACTTTAACCTTTTTCCATTAGCCCTGTTAGATGGCTTTTTGCAAATACAAGGCCTTAATGTGTTATAGGCCAAACATTTGGAGTCTTAGTGACAGTCTGGTCTCTTAGATGTTTTAGAGGCCTTCACATCATGTAACTGTGTACCTTTTGCTGCTTTTGTGCTCTTTGGTTTTAGGGATCCAGAAGGACTCGGAAGTCAGCCCAGTCAGATTGCCTTCCTTAATTCTCTTGTTTTTTGCAATATGGATTCAGCTTGGTTCTCTTTGTTAAATCTCCCAAAGTGTTGCAGCCACCTATTTTGTGATGAAAGTGATCTTTGCTTCCCATTATTTCTTTCATCTCTTTGTCTAGACTAATTCTTTCCCCTTAACACATTCTACCTTGTGTAATTCTTATGCTTTATCCTGTCCACCAGAGGACAGAGCCGCCTTTTTTTCTTTTTCTTTTTTGTAGCCCCTTATCTAGCAGCAAATGAGTGCATTCTACTGTTTCTGGTTCTTGTCTAAAAAAATTTTTAACTTCTTGGTCACAAGTTCACCCCCAGGAAACCAGAAGTAAAAATAAAGTCATCATGTAATTTCTTCTTTTGTTTCTATTCATCTACAAAATTACTCCCTATGCTCTTATTTCGCACTGCCAATTCAAGCAAGGGTGAGAAGGCAGTGACATCTACATCTAAGATGAATCTGTTTTCCTCCATTTCCCTAGCAAAAACAACCCCAAACCTATTGCATTTCACCATTGTAAGTATATATGTTCGTAAAAACATTTGGAGTGAATACCATTCCATTATCAGCCAAGCCAAATTCAAAGTGAGAACAAGGAGCTGACAGATGTCTTAGTTATGCTCTCTTCCCTATGATTCCCCTCCTGTATGTAAGGGAGTACTTTTCTTGATGTAGGCAGGATTTTACAGTGATGACAAACACCTTTATAAAGGCCCATGGTGTATTGTGCCATATCACTATGACTGGTTATGCTTTTCCAGAACACTGACAAATTTCATGTGGGGCATATGGGTATTTACATAATTAAGGTAAAGAATGCTTAAAATCTTCTTATGTGTAGTATCCCTCCACCCCCTCAGATTTTTTGCAATAAAGTGTCAATATGTTTGTGTCGAGTGGATGTTGTCTTAGTATCGTAAGGCCCCTGCCAATGATGATTTGTGTGCATTTATTATCTCAACTCATCCAGTGGACTGAAAGCATGCTCCTTGTCCTAATGTTCTCTGACCAGAGACTATGCAGACGTGAAGCTTTTTGTATGGGTGTTTCTCTGCAGGGTAAAGGGCGTATTCGAAAGGGAAACTACCCAAGTCCATCATCTCCTGTTGCAGTCCGACTGCCCTCCATGTCTGAAGTTCCAGAAGAAACTGTGACTAATGAGGAGGCAGTAGAGATAGATGTCACAGAGCAGCAGCAGGCAGCTATGCAACACGAAGAGCGGGTCCTGACTGAGCAGATTGAGAACCTACAGAAAGAAAAGTGAGTTTCCAGAGTGGAAGGGGGAAGAACATTGGTTTGATTTCCTTTTATGAAGACAATGCTCCCTACACAGCATACTGTGTAGTGGAATCAGCCATGGAATGGGATGCAGGAGATCTGACTTCTGTTTCTGGGGCTTCTAACATCAAGGAGGCCACATGCTTTCTCTGGGACATGTGTTTTGAGTTACTCCATTAATGTTCATTGGTGAGATCCCTGGCCTGCATTAAATGTGATTAGTTGGTTGTCAGGGTTCCATCTGAAGTACACTTAACCTGACTACATGGGAATCAGACCCATGGGACATTTTTTAGAGCTAAAAAGGACCTTGTAGATTATACCAAATAAAGAAACAGGCCCAGAGAAGCTGACTTGCCCAGTCATAGCTAGTCAGTGGCACAAGTAGGACTAGGACCCAGATCTCCTGACACCTACTACTCTTTTCCCTAAAGCTCTGCTGGCCTCCACCCTTGCTCAGCAGGCTTTCAATTAAATATAAACAAAACATTCAGCAAGTCTGAGGAGAGAACAGCAAGGTTGTGAACCTATCATCAGGGTTTAGACTTAGAAGGAGTAAGTGGAAGCACCATTATCAAAAAGAATAGAGATTCAGACTCCACTAAAATTTGGACCTTCTCATTAACAAATGTCCTGAGCAGGGAGAAAGATAGCCTGCTAAGTGTTAACCAGCTCCTGGCTAGAGAAGAATGGGGAGAAAGGGGGGGAGTGGGGAAAGAAGACTATTTCCTACATCCTTCCCCCTTATTTAAAAGACTTGACCTTTATTATTTGTTGTTTTGCTTCAGGGTGAGGTAATATCTTTTTCACTGTCGGAGCTATAGTGAATGGGATAGTACCAGTCCCTTGTTTTCCCATCTCCAGGGCCTTTTTTTTTCCCCTAGTGCTTTCTTCAGCTTGGGTGCTAATGGTCTTCCTGATTGGGTTTTGCAGGGAAGAACTAACATTTGAGATGCTTGCCTTGGAGCCCCGGGCCTCAGATGACGAAACACTTGAGTCTGAAGCCTCTATTGGGACTGCTGATAGCTCTGAGAATTTGAACTTTGACTCTGAAGGAGCCTTCTCTGATAAATCAGGTAAATGAGGTAGTTGGATCGTGTATGTTTTCTTATGTTTTTGTTTTGTTTGGGGCAGGGGGTTGTTTTTTGTTTTTTGCGGGGCATTGAGGGTTAAGTGACTTGCTCAGTCACACAGCTAGTGTCAAGTGTCTGATGCCAAATTTGAACTCAGGTCCTCCTGAATCCAGGGCCGGTGCTTTATCCACTGCGCCACCTAGCTGCCCCTTCCTATGTCTTTGATCACCGAAGAGACAGAAATTCCCAACATGTGAGATAATGCCCAGACGTCTCCCTTCAACTATAGTACTTAAACTGCCAGCTCTCTCATCCTTCCCAATTTGAAATGACCTCTGAGTCTTAGGACCTGCAGTGCTCATGGGCAGTGAATTAGGAATAAGTGAATAAATTTTTAAAGCATTTATTAAGCACTTACTGTGTGCCAAGATGATGCTAAGCACTGCAGATACAAATAGTGAAATCAAGGCAATTCCTGTTCTTAAGGAGCTCACATTCTAACTGGAGGAAACAACACAAAAAAGAAAATTCTGCTGTGGAGAAAGGGAAAGACCCAGAAGCCCTTAAGGATGCAACAGTGGAGAGGATGGCAAGACCTCAGGGCTCTTAGGTTGTATCGCTAGTTCATTTGACAGATTGTGAAAGTCAGGAGAGCATAGATGTGAGGGCCCAAGGACTGCAGTGACAAAGCAGAGGGTGACTCGTCTTCCCCAAAGGGATGGAATTGATGTCTCCCATGTCATACGTTCAGTGTAAACAGACAGACAGCCCTGATGGGTGCTGGGTGACCCAGGACTGGTGGAGGAGGTAAAATGATGGTGTCTACTTGCCACTTCCCACACAGCCCAGCTGGGTTCTGAGCTGCCATGGGGAGAAAGAGTGCCCCTGTTAGGCAGCTGGTTTTCAGCCCCTTTGTGCACAAAGATTTCTGCTGTTCTCAGGTGCTAAAGATTTCAAATCATGATTTCTTCTGTTAAACTTTCTGTGGGATAAGTCCTAAAGGGGAAAAGGTTTCTCTTTGCCATGGTTGAAAGCTAAAAGCACAACAAATACTGTAACCTGGTCTCTGGCCCACCTTATAAAGCAGGGTCTCTTCATCTTTGTTGTATGTCAGTCATAGCTCCCTCTGGCAGTATCTGATGAAACCTATGGACTCCTCCTCTGAATGATGTTTTTAAATACATAAAATAAAATACATTGGATTACAAAGAAAACCAATTCTATTGAAATACAGCTAGCAAAATCTTTTTTAAACAAGTTCTTGGGGGGCAGCTAGGTGATGCAGTAGATAGAGCACCAGCCCTGGATTCAGGAGGACCTGAGTTCAAATCCAGCCTCAGACACTTGACACTTACTAGCTGTGTGACCCTGGGCAAGTCACTTAACCCCAATTGCCTCACAAAAAAAAAAAAAAAAAGTTATTGGGCCTCAGGTTAATAACTCCTGATCTAGAATATCTGAGAGGGAAGTTAAATGCCCCTGGGGTGGTGTAAGGGGTTGACATCTTAGGTAGGTCACTGAACTTTCAAAGGAGGAAAGGGAGATTCTTTCTCAGCAACATGGCCACACACAGTCCTCCCTAGGTTATAAACTTGAGGAGTCATGAAATGAATGGCATTCCCTTGTTGATTCTGCCTGTGTCTCAGGTAAATCTGCCCAGACTAACCTTTGGTATATATATATATATATATATATGTATGTATATATATATATATATACACACACATTGAAGTCTATTCAAGACAGTGATAATTAGCATGAAAGAGAGCATTGCTTGACTCTTTGTCTTTTTCTTTTTGCCTTAGAGAGGAGTTTAGCACTTAGTTCCCTGAAATCTTCCAAGACTGAATCATCAACTAAGCTGCGAAGACAGCTGAAAAAACAACAGGAATCTCTGGATTCAGTGGATTCTGCTATCTCTTCACTCTCTTCATACAACACAGCCTTTTCTCATGGGACCAGGAAGCGGTTTCAGATTCATTCCAAATCCCCCTTCTACCGAGCTGCTTCAGTTGGCGAGACCCCTGAGGCCCGGCTAGTGGTAGAAGGTTCCCTGTGCCAGGCCAGAACCCTGGAGGACAGGCCTCAGTTCATTAGCCGAGGCACATTCAGCTCTGCAAAGGGCAAACAGAAACTCAAGAATGTGAAAAACTCACCCCAGAAAACCAAAGACCTCCCTGAGGGGACATTAGGGGCAAATCACAAGAGAAATGTGGACCCTGACTGTGGCACTACCCAGCAACAGATTGTTTATGGGAACAACGAGTACATGGTCTAATCTGGCAGAGGGGTGGCAGCATCTCATCTTTGGGGTTTTCCCCTGTCACAAAGCTCACCCATAACTGTCCATCACAGGCATCCTCATCAGCAACTATCCTGCCTCATGCCTGAGCAACAGCAGCTGCTGCTGGCGTGGATACCCAGCCTCCCAATGGGAGCATGGAAAGGAGGAGCCAGACAGGCTTAGCAAAAGCCTGTTGGGAAGAGTTTTAGATGTGGCCTTAGCTGTTCTTAATTTGGGGAGAACTCGGGGCCTACCACGATTTATTCTTTGAACTGAGGTCCAGATAATGCAGAAAGCTTGGCCAGTTACCTCTGCGGTGCTTTGCCCTTGCCTCTTCTCCACCCCCTGATAATCCAGCACTGTCCGAGCTGGCATGGGAGTCAGAGATTGCAAAGGAAGGCAGTGCGGTGTTGTGGGCCTGTTGGGCAAACAGGTTGTGGCCACTCTTCAAGGCAAAAGCTGTATCTTTGGATATTTGGGATGTATTTAGAAGCTGCAGCTGATTTAAACTTTCCCAAGGACCTATAACAAACAAATGGAGTCAGTCCTTCACTCCGAATTATTTATAATGCACTCCACATTATCATCAAGTGAAAATGAAAAAGCTCTCATCTCCATTAAACAATCAGAGCATGTCTCACACACTATAGGGTTATGCGATAAAAGAAGAATTTTATTTTATTTTATTTTATTTTGTTAAGATGTCAGAATAACCAATCCCAGTTTGACTCCTGGTTGGTTTGCGCCAAATACACAAGTGTGCCGAGTTTTCAATAGCCATACAACTCCCATGTTCCCTGGGTGCGCAAAACCAGGTTCCTCTAAAATTGTTTTTAATATTAGATCTGTGATTCTCAGACCTTAAAGCTGCATCATAATCCCTCTGTGTTGCTCCCTATCTAGTGATCATCAAACAAGATAACACACACACTCTGCTGGAAAATCATCAGGAAAGTTTCACCCCCACCACAAACAGCGTGACTGTTTTAATTCATCTTCCAAAATGTTCATATGCAATAGTGCATGAATAAATGTTACACAGAGCTGCCAAAAGGAAAATACTATTTTTAAAATGTGACCCAACTAACTTTTCTTTTTTTCCTCAGACCATCAGTATTAAATGAGAAAAAAAAACAAAAACAAGGACTACTTGAAGCTATTTTTATTAATATTCTGGTTGCTGATGTTTACTGTAAATATATATATATATACATACAGAGAGAGGTGTGTGTGTGTGTGTGTGTGTGTGTGTGTGTGTGTGTGTGTGTGTGTCTTTTTAACCTCTTTCCCATGGAACCTTTTCTCACAGAAGAGCAGAGGAGAAAGCATGGGTCATCAGAATTGAAGACAAGATTCTCTCGTACCTGTGTTTGAGGAAAGTAATGCCATGATTTTTCCCCACAGGGTGTCTCCATACACCTCGTTCTGAGCTCTTATGCTATGCTTCTTAGCATTTGTGAGATTCTAAAATTTGTCTTTGCTATTGATGTGTGAGAAATGAAGGTGTGCTCACCTAACTGAACTGTGACGACCTTTCTTGAGACATGTGAAAATGTTATTTTTGAAGTTCCTAATGCAGTTTGTCCAAATACCATATGCACTGTTCTGAGAAAGAGAATTTGCCATCCATAACCTGACTTCGAGGTTGGTTCATTCCTCATATTGCCTTGTGGCGTGCCATTAGTCAGCACCATTATGATACTTAAATGGACTGAATAGTAAGGCCTATTGTGAGACAAAGTCTTGTGTCACACAGCATTCTGCGTAACTACCACTTAAGACTAACACACCATTCGTTGATTACGCATAAGCTGTGCAACAAAGATGACACATTTTTGGACCAACAAGCACAGGCATCATTCCATGCAATAGCTACAAGTAACAGACTTTCTGGCTAGGTATTCTCCGGTGCTCTCCAGAGTATAATAACCATATGACAGAATATTAGACTTGACCATCTTAGAAAAACAGTTTTTAAAGTCTGAATTTTTCAGAATCTCCTAGAGCTGGGCTTGGGGGTAGGTGGGGGAAAATGGGGCACAGCAAACTCTGTTCTCCTGCAGTGGCTGGGGTGGGCTCTCTAAGCACTGTTCTAGAAGTCCTTATGTTTTAAAGCTCCCTACAGAGTACCTTTTCTCATCAGATTCTATGGGAGCCTTTACATGTGAGTAAAATAACGGACCCACTTTCCTCCTGGGCCAGCCTCACAGGACTGACCCTTCCTTCCCCACTCGTAAGCCCTGTACTGAGTTGGATGCTGGAGAGAGAGTTACTAGCTATATTACTCCTTCTAAACCTTGACCTGGGACTGACATTGCAACATGTCTGAATCTGAAGCTATGTTTCTTTAGAAGATGAATATTTTACACAAAAATATCACATTGGTAGGTCACTTTATAAAAGGAGGTTAATGGCAAATAAGAGAACTTAGAATTTTTTCTCAGGGACCTCAATCTTCATTTTGGATCAAATCAAATAAAACCTATTTGTTGTACAGTTGACAGATTCGTGGCTTTCTAGTCATTTTATAACCAACTAGAATTATGAGTAGAGGATTATGTTTGAGAGAGTGGAAAGTACAGCTTTATTGTAGAGGAACATAGATTCGATTCCCTAGGAAGAACTCTGTATTGGCCATCAAAGAAGTGTGCTGTTAGTGATGCCATAACTGCTTAGAAAGACTTCTCTTTTTGATTTTTCAGTAATAAGTAGGGCCTGCTTTTAAATCTGTGTACACTCTAGTTTCTACTTTTTAATTGAGAAATCATTAATTAGGCAAAATTAAATTGAAATTTTATTTTTAAATCATTTTATCATCCGAAAATATCTACATCAGTCATACATGGTCCTTTTTTTTTCTTTAATGATTCATTCTTACAACACTGCTTATAAATCCTGAAAGGATCTCTTTGATGTAGTGGCATGGCAGATTATCTTTTGGGTGAAAATATATACCCCATGATCTTGACATAACCACCCCTTTTCCCCAACGAGGAGCCTAGGTTTTAAACTTTGTTCTAGCATTGTGGTTGCTATATGAGACCAATCAACATCAGCTCCTCCACCAACATGCACTGGCTTAGGAAGCTTGGGAAAAAATTAGTGGAGCCATATGATAAATTTCCAGAATTGATTGACAGACTGAAATAAACCAACCATTTGGTATACCTCTTCCTCCCATTTTAATCACTGTCCTAATGGGCTTCTAAAGAAGTAAAAGAGGCCAGTTGGCATTTCTATAACAATTGTTTTGTTTTAACTCTTGCTACCTGACAGAGCTACCCAGCTCCCTCTTATACCGAAAAGAAACAATTCTGAGAACTTTGCTGACAGCATGGAGGGCTGCTCTTCTGTGTCCTCTCCCCGCCCCCACTCCCAGCTTAGAAGTAAAGCTTGTTCTCACTGGTAATGGAGGTAGGATGTGAATACTGTGAAAGCAGATGAAAAAGAGTCCATTCCAATTCTGCCATCCTGTTTGGCACAGACCGTGCGTGTGTGTGTGTGTGTGTGTGTGTGTGTGTGTGTGTGTGTGTGTGTGTGTGTGAGAGAGAGAGAGAGAGTGAAGTTTTGGGGGTTTTTTCGCCCCTTTTCCCAGCAGCCTGGGAAAATAGAAGTAAAATATACAGTATTCTCAGAATGTTTTCATAGCCAGTGCAATTTTAGGTTCAGCTTAAGACTCAAGTGGGATATTGCTTTTCACTGGCTATTCAGCAAGGTCTTTCTTTACACACCTCCCCTCGTTTTAAAATGTTTTCCATCTGCTATTTCCATTTTTCAGAATTCCTGCTTCCTTTGCGTTTCCTCTCTACCCAACCCCCCAGCCAAAGAGAGCACCCTGGTCAAGCAGTTCTTTAGGTGATGTAAATTCGGGTTGGGGTAATCCTCTGGTTTCTTCTGCTTCTAACGTTCACATGACTTCTTTTGACTGGAACGATCCCCCTCCCGTCACTAATCCCCACTTTGAATTGGTCTTTAAAGAGAACAGGGAAATGGTCTTAATAAGAACAGATTTGCCTGGGTCAATTGAGTCTATTTGTTGTGACTTTTGAACAAAGATTCCAGAAGTCTGTTAAGTTCCCTATCTGTTTAACTGTCATGCCTGTTTTCCTGCCCTCTCTTAGGTCAGAAATAGGCTTTCATATAAGATACACTCTTTGTACCAAGTGATTGTAGTTACCATGGGAAAGGGCATGGACTGTGGATTATTATATTATTTTTAATGGATTTTTTTAAGTAATTTATAATAAGTATGCTAAGTGTAAATTAAAACAACAAAGTATATATTGTAAAGGGATATATTATCCTGTGACATACTCTATAAATTTTACCTGTTTAAAAATAAAGAAAATATATATATATATACATATATATATGCAGAATGATTTACCTTGTCCACAGAGCTGGATTATGTTCATGATGCAGTCAACAGGCACTTTCTAATTCCATGTTAGTAGATTTTTCCTTTTTTTCCCCCCTTTGGGGAACAAGGCCTCATGTGTAAAGTGCAATTTCTGTCATTTCTTAAATATACCCTGTATGGCTGTACAAAACCAGCTTAATGAACAAATAACTCCTGGCTTATTAAAGAACAAAGCTTAACAAAGCAATATCCTGAGCACTTTGTTTTCTCTCACCTCTGAAGCATGAACTGCCATAACTTCCTGGTTTTATTGATTTATTTATAAGTCAAGAACCCTGCCCACACTCCATCCTGAAGGTGTGGTGGACTCACAAGTCTGAGGGTGGGTGAGGGGTAAATTATAATGCTTATATTCCCTGTCCCGAGACCAGCTATGTAAGGATTTCATTCTGTCATAAAGAGGATGGAGGACAGTATTTTCTGTTTATTTTTTACACTTGCTGGGGAGGTAAGGAAAAGGGGTGTAACCAGCCTCCATGTGATCTCTTCATCCAAAAAGAACATTTGCAGCTGCTCCAGGATGTGCTCATAAGAAGCCTGTGGTTAAAAACATTCTTTTCAAAGTCTCAGTAGGAACTGGACTGATAGAAGAGAATACAAAACAGAACTTGTCCCAAAGTTTCCTTTTTATTATTTACGTATGTGGGCACTAAGTCTACAACATACTGGCTTTCAAGGGTGGAAGTTTGGGTTTGGAAGCCCATCTCTAAAAGGGGACCAGAGTAAATGACAGCATACATGGGAAGAAAAAAGAGAGTTGTACTTTTAGACTAATCTTTTATAATCCCACTGAGAGATGGTATTCTAAAAGACTTCCTCCTTGTTAGTACAAATGAAGCTTTTCAGTTCAGAAACTATCATTGCTACAGATCATGGCCAGCAGGCTGAGGCTACGACTTGGTAACTTGACAGTCTCTGCTAGGATTAAAGCTTTATTTTTCAAAACAGAGCTCCCTTGTATTGGGAGTGTCCAGTTCTGCAAATTTAGGCTGTGTTCCTTGCTAAAAGTATATTTTCTAAGAATTCTGATGGCAGCTACCGCAATAGGAATGAGACATACTTTGAAAAACTGAATTTAGCATAGGGCATTGATTCCACTAAGAAGCTTAAATAAATCAAAGTTGAAATATCAAGTGTAAAGTTGTTTAAGAGTCTAAGAAAGAGTTTAGTCAGTCAAGTACTCTTTAATTATACTTTATTCAAACATCCATCCACCAAGTATTTCACTATGCTGCTCCTCAGGCAGCCCTCTTTATTCTTTCCAGTACATAATGGGTCACTAACAGATCTTTCTTTAGGACAACCTATGGAACACACCATAAACAAAATCCTCTAGGTCTGGAAAGGGGTATTTCACTAAACACTGTTATCTTAATGGATTTCTCACAGTATTTTGATTGACCTCAAGTACTTCTTCCTCTTAAGAGGCAAAAAAAAAAAAAAAACCACAACCCATTAATATTTATCACTGTAAGGTTCATTTTAGTAAAACAAGGTTGTTCCTGTGTGTGTAAAAGGCTTGTCTTCTTGGAGGCCTCACAGATGGCTTTTAACCAAGATTTACAAATGCCGATAAAGGAAATTGGAAAGGGGGAGAGAGGGAGTAAGGAGTGGATCTGAGATTAGGAAGTAGAGGTGTTAAATGATTGGAACGGTTTTCCATGAGTGCTGAATTCAGTTGAGTCAGACTTTGCCTTGTTGGAATGGAAGTCAGGAATCCAAACTCCAAGGTTTTATGTAGACTGACCTCCCAATTGGTCCACAATGGTACAAGAGGAGGGAAAGAGACAACAAGGGTCAGTTTTTGAACATATCACAAAGGAGTTTCTCCATGGGTGTGTTACCTATGGTTCTGCGAAAAAAGAGGAGCTCAATGCGGTCAGAAGAAATAAATCTCAGAGAGGGTAAAAGCAAAAGCAGTTTCCCAAACCTGGAATGGAGGAGAAAAATAACATCATTGGTTACCAAAGGCATCACCCTTAAGGAGGTAGCACTTCCCTCCAGTGGAGGGTTTGGTTTGACTAGGGAAAAGATAGCAATAGAAATATACTGTTTATATTACCCTCAAATCATAAGCAAAACCTCAGACAGGTACAGGAAGACTTACAAAACTACAGCAGCAATATACTCAAGTTAGAGCTTTGTGTATGCACTTTGTAAGGGAGTAAAATTCTAGCTATACTGTCTAAAATATCTAATGAGTGGTCACCAATAAATTATAAGCTTTAGCAAGAGTTTAGACTTTTAAGCATTTATTAAGGAGAATAAGAATTTGGTGAAGAGAGAAAGGCCTAGATTCATCTATCTATCTCAGGGAGCTACAGTTCTCCTGCTCCGTTCTCCACAAGAGTCCTGGCGAAAGAGCAAGAGAGTCAGCCTCGCCTCTTCTTCCTCCCACAAGCAAATGTCACCTGATGTCAAAGAAAAGCTCCATGGCTTGCCCTCAGACGCCTTCTCCTCATGGTGGAGCTTTCCTACAGTAAGTCTCCAGCAGGTGGCGCCATTCCAATCGTTACAACTCAGTAATAGAAATCTCTCTTTACAAGACAGCGTTGCTATATTAATAGAATATTCCTGAGGAAAAAAATAATAACAGCCTGGGGGCAGCTAGGTGGCGCAGTGGATAAAGCACCAGCCCTGGATTCAGGAGTACCTGAGTTCAAATCTGACCTCAGACACTTGACACTTACTAGCTGTGTGACCCTGGGCAAGTCACTTAACCCCCATTGCCCCGCCAAAAAAAATAATAATAATAATAACAGCCTGCTCTGCCCTCCCAAGAAGAGTCACAGCACAAATGCTTGATGGGTGAAGGTGAATTGTTGTATGCTAAGAGTAATTAGAAATACTTAGATGTGTGCTGAGAAGACTTGAGGGAGCAACTTAGAACTAACACTCCTCTCCCTAACAAACAATATTCTTCTCCCAGGACACAGTTGTAAGTAGACTTGTAGAGAAGCACTGTACTGACACATAACACCTAGCAAATCAGCAAGTGGGCAAGAAAAGACCTGATTCAAGGTCTGAGGGCCAATGTCCTGATTGCCCTTTGGGGATCAAGCGCTGAGCATTTATTAAGCACCCGCTGCAAACAAAACATTGTGCTAGACCTTGGGAATACAAAACCAAAAATAACATGGCCTTTGCTCTCAAGGACGTTGTATTCCATCAAAATGACAGAAAAATGGTGGTGTGGTGCCTCCAGAGCCAAAGGTGGGTATCATCTATATAAAAGGAGAGGATCCAGGCCAGCTTTCATACCTCACCGGTTGGCTAGGATAATGCATCTTGTTGTGCTGACCCAGCATCACTTGAGACTGGTCCTGCAAATTCTCCACCTGTTCAGGATCCTTCAGGCCCCGAGTTTCTATGAAGAAGAAGAAGAAGAAGAAGAAGAAGAAGAAGAAGAAGAAGAAGAAGAAGAAGAAGAAGAAGAAGAAGAAGAAGAAGAAGAAGAAGAAGAAGAAGAACCAAATGAGGAGGGGGAGGGGGGGAGAGAGGAATGTGAGGGAGGAGGGTGAAAGGAAAGGAAGAGCGAAAGGAGGGGGAGGGACAGCAGGAGGAAGCCGCATTTTAGCAATATTCACCCCAAGTACAACGAAGCTCTGTCCATAACAAGTCGACAGAGCAACACTATGCTATAAAAACTTGGGTCAGGAGCAGTCATTGGACTTTTCCAATGTCCCCCAACACCTTTTAGTATAATTATTACAATTAGTTAGCACCGTGGTTAGAATGCTGGACTTGGAGTTAGGAAGACCTAAGTTCAAATCCTGCCGCAAACACTTAACTAGCTGTATGACCATGAACATGTCAACCTCTCAGCCTCAGTTTCCCAATCAGTAAAATGGGGATAATAGCATCTGTTCTTTAAGGTGGTTGTATCAAATGAGATAATAGTCGTATAGAGTTTTGCAAACCTTAAAGCACTCTCTAAATGCTGACTGTTAGAGTTATACAGTTTGAAAAAGTGTCAAAGGCAGGGATAGAGAAGAATATTTTTCTTCCCAGAATTTGGAAGGAAACTGAAATACTATATAATATTCTTTCGAATGTCCTTTACAATTTAAAGTGAGTATATTAGCTGAAGAACAAAAATATGTATTATATGTAAGTTGGCCTCACAAAATCTTCATTTGATACATTAAATGTACAATAAACAAAAATACAAAATAAAAAAGAATAGGTCATCCAGATTACAAGTGTAATCCTAATGGTTCATATTTATATAGGGTTTTAGGGGCAGCTAGGTGGCACAGTGGATAGAGCACCGGCCCTGGAGTCAGGAGTACCTGAATTCAAATCCGGCCTCAGACACTTAACACTTACTAGCTGTGTGACCCTGGGCAAGTCACTTAACCCCAGTTGCCTCGCTAAAAAAATTAAAAATATTTATATAATGTTTTATTAGCAGTGGATAGAGCAATGGGCTTGGAACCAGGAAGACTCATTTTCCTGAGTATAAATCTGGACTCAGATATTTCCTGGCTGTATGACCCTGGACAAGAGGGTCTTCACCCTCTTGCCCCAATTTCCTCATCTGTCAAATGAGCTGGAGAAGGAAATGGCAAAGCACTCCAGTATCTGTGCCAAGAAAACCTCAAATGGGGTCACGAAGAGTTGGACATGACTGAAACAACTCAACAACAAAAAATAGATAAAAGCTGTTCATCATCTGTCTCAGTAACGCATTTTCAAAACACTAACGTTTCCAAACCATGGATCACCCGTTTCATTTGATCCTTGAAACAACCCTATGAGGTCTGCACTATTACTATGCCCATTTCACATATTAGGAAATGGAAACTGACCCCATGTCACATAGCTTAAAAATGCCCTTGGTAGGGGGCAGCTAGGTGGCACAGTGGATAGAGCACCGGCCCTGGATTCAGGAGTACCTGAGTTCAAATCCGGCCTCAGACACTTAACACTTACTAGCTGTGTGACCCTGAGCAAGTCACTTAGCCCCAATTGCCTCACTAAAAAAAAAAAAAAAATGCCCTTGGTGGAATGTGGGCTCTGGTCTTTCTGACTCCAATTCCACCACCTGATCCACCTGTGCCATCAAGATGCCTAGGTATTTAGTATAAGCATTAACCCCGGTTTACACAGGCCTTGAGGCTCCAAAGTTCAACAACACCCCCAAAGTCCTATAGCTCTCGAGTATGAATCTAATTTATTTTGAACTTGCAAAAATGAAAATGTTTGTCAAGTTAGAAGAAGCAGTTTCTTCAGCTGTCACACGATAGTGTCTCCTCCAACTCTAACCTATACAATCTTCTGGGGCTAACTGAGCAAAATTTGGAACAGAAGAAACCTAGCTTTTTGTTTTTTAAATTCTGACTTCCCAAGAAAGCGTATTCCACAGTGTTGAATAGGCAGAATCTTATTTTTAGTAGAGGAGCTGAGGAAAGAAAAAAGAGAAGAGGAAGGGGAAAATCCTCCTTCAGTATAACTTTGGCCATAGAGAGCTTGAAAGGAAGCATCTGTCTCATCTTCTGAATCGTTTGCTGTTAGTAGCTCCTGCTCTTCCGAAGCCTTCATCTTGCTCATGTCTTCTGAAAATGGAGTTTCCCTCAAGTGGAAACAGGCTTCTCTGTCTTGGCTCACATGTGTTTTCTTTTGTTCTTTTTTTTGTTTGTTTTTTGTGGGGCAATGTGGGTTAAGTGACTTGCCCAGGGTCACACAGCTAGTAAGTGTAAAGTGTCTGAAGCCAGATTTGAACTCAGGTCCTCCTGAATCCAGGGCCAGCGCTTTATCCACTGCTCCACCTAGCTGCCCCTCACATGTGTTTTCTCACCTTCCCTAAGTGTGTTGCCAAACACTGATTTCTTGCACATGCTGCACAAAACAGAGGGGCTCCTTAATACCACTGCTGGGTCTATATCTCAAAGACATCCAAAAAGAGGGGGGGATGACCTATTTGTACAAAAATGTTTATAGCAGCTCTTTTTGTAGTGGCTAATAATTGGAAATTATGGGGATGTTCATTATTTGGGGAATGACTGAAAAAGCCGTGGTATAGGATTGTGATGGAATATTATTGTGCTATAAGAAACGACAATCAGACTGATTTGAGAAAAATCTAGAAAGACTTACATGAACTGATGTCAAGTGATATGAGCAGAACCATGAGAATGTTATACACAGTAACAGTGATTTTGTATGATGAAGAACTGCGAATGACTTAGCTATTCTCAACAACACAATGATCCAAAACAATCCCAAAGGACTTATGATGAAGCATACTACCCACCTCCAGAGAAAGAACTAACATTGTCTGAAGCACACTATTTTTCTTTCTTTTTCTTTCTATCTTTCATTCTTTTTTATTCAAACCTTCTTGTACAAAATTACTGACACAGAAATGTTTTACATGATTGCACATGTGTGACCTATATTGGATTGCTTTCCATCTTAGGAAGAGGGAAGGGATAAAATTTGGAACTTAAAACTTTAAAAAAAAATTTTAATTTTAACATGTAATTAGGGAAAAATAAAATTTTTTTAGAAAGGAGGGCCTCTGAGAACCAAGAGAACATTGTATACAGTATCAATAACATTGTGTGTTGCTCAACTGTGATAGACTTGACTCTTCTCAGCAATACAATGGTCCAAGATAGTTCCAAAGGATTCATGGTGGAAAATGCTCTCCAAATCCAGAAAAAAAGAACTGTGGAATCTAGATGCAGATTAAACCATACTATTTCTACTTTTTTTTTCTTTTTTGAGGTTTTTCCCTTTGGCTCTGATTCTTCTTTCACAGCATGACTAATGCAGAAATATGTTTAATGTGATTGTATATATATAAAACCTATTTCAGATTGCTTTCTGTCTTGGGGAGAGGAGAGAGAAAGGAGGGAGGGGAAAAAATTTGAAACTAGAAATCTTATAAAAACAAACGTTGAAAATTGCAAAAAAATCAAAATAAAAAAGTCGGGGCTCTGGATCAGGCAGGAATAGCAAGCAAGGTTATTCAAATAAATGCCTGGCCATTTAGGCAGTATATAAATGTAAGTGCTTGGACCTAGCACCTGATGGTTTTATGTAAAAGTTTTCCTGTTTTATTGTTCAGTAATCAAGGAGCAGAGAGAGAGAAGAGAGATGCTGGAAACTGAGATCCATGATCTCATATAAATTTTTAGCGTTTTCATAAACTTCTTCAATATAACTTTTGCTGTATAAAGCTATGTATTTGATTTTATGCATTTTAAAGCATCATTCTGCAAAAGGCTCCATCTACTTCCCCAACATGCCAAAGCTTTGAATATGGACCTGGAAATGGATGGCGCCACAACAGTCACAACAGCTAGCATTTTCATACATTTTCAGATTTGGAAAGTCCTTTGCATTGTTATCTCATTTGAGTGTGGTCTAAGAAGCAGTGGAGCTAAGTTCCAAGAGTTTCAATCGAGTTGTCTTTAGGGTAATGAATTTCCTGGCTACCACAATTCTTTTTTTTCTTTTCTTTTTTTTTTGGGGGGGTGGGGTGGAGCAATGAGGGTTAAGTGACTTGCCCACAGTCACACACCTAGTAAGTGTCAAGTGTCTGCGGTCGAATTTGAATTCAGGTCCTCCTGAATCCAGGGCTAGTGCTTTATCCACTGCTCCACCTAGCTGCCCCCTGCTACCACAATTCTTGAAGGTTTTCTATCAAGTCTCACTGAGGTATTGATCTGTGTCCATGGAGAGCAGGCTCCTACCCAGGAAATCATGAATGCATGAATAAGTCATTCCTCACTTCTCACCAACAGCGACTATACACTTCAAGGACTTCCCTGTTCTTTTTCACTTTTACCATTTCTGGAAAAGGCCCTTTCCCCTGTGGTAACAAACCTCAGACTTTGGCAGTTAGCTAGGCAAGGAGTTTTCCCTGAATATGTGTGGTATTTTCAGTCCTAGACTTCCCACAAATCATCTTCCAGTCTTCCTATGAATTATTGACTTTTTTAAATGTTTTAATTAATTTAACTTTAAAGGATAAAAATAATAAAACTTATCCTTACATAATCATTTGCATTTTAAAAAAATATTTGCAGCGTCTAGTATAACTTATCAGTTACTTCCTCCCTCAGTATCCCCTCTCATTTGCTTTGTCCGTTCACCCATGTACTGTGCATATTTTTTTCCTTAGTCACATGTCTTCAGATTTTCGGGATCTGCTTTCTTCATTATACATGATTTCATCTAAATCTTTCCTTATTTCCTTCTGCTTCTCCCAAGCAATGACCTCAGTTGTATCAGAATGTTTCATTCCATTGATGGTCTGTTTGCTCAACCACATCCTAGCGGTAGATCATTTCAGTTACTTCTGGTTTTTTGCAATTACAAATCTCACTGCTATAAGCATCCTTGAAAAAGAGAGCTATTTTAGTATGTGTTTGAGGTAAAGCCAATCCTATTCCTTTCCATTTGGTTCTAATACACACCTTCTGTTTTAGGGGATCTCCACCGAACTGGTTAACAATGACTTGGGGTGGGGGATGGGGGCAGGAGGTGGGGGTGTTCTCTCCTGCTCATATGTCAAATTGTGGTCTCTGTCAAAACAGCTCACTCTCAAATACTGTCAGCATCATTATCACTTCCTGTTTATTGATTAAGGTCATAAAAAATGTTTAAATTTAAAAAAAAAAAGATTAAGGTCAGTCTGTTTCCCTTCTTTGTGGAATCTAGGAAGCCAAAGTATATAGGATCATAAGATTTAGAGCCAGAAGGAGGCTTGAAATATTACTTAATCCAGTTGCCTTAGTTTACAAATTAGAAAATCAAGACACAGAGAAGGTTCAGTGGCTCGAAATCACAAAGTGGAAGTCAGGCTTTGAATCCAAGTCTTTAGCCTTCTGTTTTTTGACTATGGGAAATAGTATAGAAAAAGCACCAGATTGTTTTCTTTGTTTTGAGGGAGAATTCGGAGATGGGCAGGCCAGGTTATTGGGAAACGATTATCATTTATTTTACACAAGCGTAGGGGGCAGCTAGGTGGTGCAGTGGATAAAGCACTGGCCCTGGATTCAGGAGGACCTGAGTTCAAATTCAGCCTCAGACACTTTTACTGGCTGTGTGACCCTGGGCAAGTCACTTAACCCCCCATAGCTCCGCAAATAATAATAATAATAATAACTAATTTATTTTACACAAGCATCAATAAAACGTTTCAAAGAAAAAATGGAAATTGAGGGGATGCCCATCAATTGGAGAACAGCTAAACAAGTTGTGGCATATGATTTTGATGGAACATGATTATGCTATTAAAAATGACGAGATGGGGGCAGCTAGATGGCACAGTGGATAGAGCACTGGCCTTGGATTCAGGAGGACCTGAGTTCAAATGTGGCCTCAGACACTTGACACTTACTAGCTGTGTGACCCTGGGCAAGTCACTTAACCCCAATTGCCTCACAAAAAAAAAATATGATGAGATGGTTGATTTTAGAAAAATGTGGAAAGATGTATGAAACCATGAAGAGTGAAATGAGCAAAAACAAGACAACCTTGTACACAGTAACAGCAATGTTGTTCTAAGAAAACCTTTGAATGATTAAATCATTCTGAGTATTATATAAATACTCAAATCAACTACAAAGGACCTATAAAGGAAGATGCTATCCATACCTAGAGAAACAACTGATAAATAGAAGTATGTATAGTATGATTTTACATAAATACATACACATACATACATATTTGTATCTAATGATAATCTTCTCTGGGGTGGGGCGGGGAGAGAAAGAAAAAAATTAAAAGTACACATCAGAGAATAAAAGGAAACAAAAGGAAGCACAGAAAAGCAAGGTAGCTTTGAAAGTCATGTGTAATATTTTTTTACATGGTTTTTCAAAAAAAAGTAAACTGTGAAATGGAAATTCGTGGTTTCATATTAAATCCTCTTATTATGTTGTGCTGTGTACATGGAAATGAGGGGTGGTCTTTTTGTATTTAAGTTCAAAGTGAATTTTTAAACATTTTTAATCCAGGAAAAAAAATTATGAATACGTGACACCTTGTTTGAAATGAGGCTTAGGGTTGTATTTTCCTCTTCCAAGTAAAATGCATTTTTCTGTAATCAATAAACTTGGAAAACAAAAATAAGCAAAAAAGACATTGAACTTTCAATCAGAGTAACCCCCCCCCCCAATCTTGTTCAAGCTACTTAGCCCTTGGGCCTGTTTCCCTACCTATAAATCTAGGAAATGGACTGGAACCTCTCTAAGGTTCCATCCAGTCCTGAATCCTTGCTTTTGTGATCCTGATGACTTGAAGTCATTGATGTGATCTCCTCACTTATCTGCAATCTTCTAACTCCAAATCTGGGGCACTTTCTACTCCCCAATGCTGCCTCTAAAGCTCCCTTTTCACCTCTCTTGATATGAATACTTCTGATGGTATTGGGGAAGGAGATGACAGTAACCAAAGCCTCTCATTAGCATTACCTGGACTAATTTGCATTTTCCTCTTGAGGAGAGAGGCTACAAGGTAGGCAAAATGAACGATAATCTCAGGGCCCCCAGGTCTAAGGGACTCCCAGTGCTCTGCTTGGAGAGTGTTCACATACAGGGTAAAAAAAGGTGATCTTTGGGGCAGCTAGGTGGCACAGTGGATAGAGCACCGGCCTTGGAGTCAGGAGTACCTGAGTTCAAATCCAGCCTCAGACACTTAACACTTACTAGCTGTGTGACCTTGGGCAAGTCACTTAACCCCAATTGCCTCACTAAAAAAAAAAAGTCATCTTTGGCTTCTGGATTCCAGGTTCCCCTCTCACCCAGCCCCTACCCTGCTGATGGGATTTTTCAGCCTAAGGATGGTTAGCACTGTATTCTACCTGCTTAAACTGACCCTATGGAACTCAGTCCTCAAGTAAAGGGTTTGGAAGAGAAAGAAGACCAGGAAGCTTGAAGGAAGGCTGGGAAAGGTGTCCATAAAGGAGGAATGGAACCCCTCCAAAGCACTGAGAAGATATCCTAGGAAGTAGCTGCTCTAGGTTCCTGTGGCACCCCACCTTTCCAGGTATCCACCCCCTTCTTCTCTTCCCCCGAGTCTACTTGGCCAAACACCTACCTGAAGTCCATTTTTGTGAGTGTCGTGGACCCCTTTGGCAGCAGAGTAAAAGCCTACAGACCCCTTCTCAGAATATTTTTAAATTCGTGTAATAAAATGCATAGCATTAGAAAGAAAACCAATTATACTGAAATACAGTTATTTAAGAAAATTAAAAGATTCCTGGACTCCAGAGAACCCTTACTGTGAACCAGGCTCAGGGGGGTCTCACAGACCACAAGGTACTTCCAATCCAGGGGCCATGGTGTTGCCTTTTGGTCTCAGGGCTTGGGGATTTCAGCAGGTAGCTAAATTGCTCCAAGGGAAGGAATCTTCATTTCAAGAAGCCACCCCCTACACACACAACCCCCATGCCCAAGTGAAGCCAGTCAATGTATCAGAGAGGGCCCCTTGTACTCATGTTGCCCTAACAGACCCTTTGGGTAGAGAAAATGGAGGAGGTGCTTAGGATGGACGAAAAGCCGGTAAGAGGACAGGGGAGGGATACAGCTTCCTGACTATGGGGAGGGTGCTTGAAGCCTGTAGGTCTATGGGGGTGTGGGGGAAGTGTTAGAGCAGGATGAATCAGGTGTGGGGAAGGGAGGCAGGAGATGATCTTTCATAGTGCCCAAGCCCATGATGTGGAACAAAGATGACAAAAACAAACCAGTCTCTGGGACGGTGCCCAGCTCCATTAAGAAAGGTATTGGGGGGCAGCTAGGTGGCTCAGTGGATAGAGCACCGGCCCTGGAGTCAGGAGGACCTGAGTTCAAATCAGGCCTCAGACACTTGACACTTACTAGCTGTGTAACCCTGCGCAAGTCATTTAACCCCCATTGTCCTGCAAAAAAAAAAAAAAAAAAAAAAAGGGCATTGGGAGACACTCTGGCCTTTACTGCCTACCTGGTTTGAAGAGGACAAGAGCCTTCATGCATGCAAACTCAGTGGGGTCCACTGTGAGGGATTTAAATCGAGCAATGGTTTCCTGCAGGATCTGAGTCTCCACTGCAGCAGTCATGAGTTTTCCCTGAATGCCAGGGGTTGGGTCTGGCACAGACAGCAGCGGACAGCTCTCCAGGGGCAAAGACCACTGGATGGCACACAGAAGGAACAGCTCACTCCAGGCCTCTTCCAGCAAAATCACCTAGGGAATGGGAACCATTTCTGAGAGATTCCAAAAAAAAAGACAGAAGCAGCTGCTGAGGTGATAAGCCCACTGCTCTAGTCTCTGTGCCACTGCCTGGGGAACAGTGGGCAGAAGTCCTCCCTCTGCCTGGCCCCCAGAGCACACCTGTCATGCAGGCCGGGTCTTTGTGCTGTTTCTGAAAGGGGGGTGGGGGAGGAGGGAGACTAGGAAAGAAAGAGGTGACAGAATTATGATTAAGGAATAATTTGGGTAGAAAAACCAGAAATCAGGTGGCTCCCAAGTGGGCTGAAAATAAATGGGTAGAGAACTTTTACAAAGGGAGACATGATGCACGGTTTCATCAAGAACAGGTCCTGCCACACTGAACTCATTTTCATTTTGACTTTTCAATGAGGTATTTCACATTTTCTTCTATTATTTCATTCTTTTGATTCTGTTTGACTAATTCCTGGTGTCTCATGGAGTCATTAGCTTCCATCTGTCCAATTTGATTTTTTAAGGCATTGTTTTCTTCAGTAAGCATTTGTACCTCCTTTTCCATTTGGCCAAATGGATTTTTTGAGGAATTGCTTTCTTCAGTCAATCTTTGTGCTTCCCTTTCCAAGCTGTTGATTCTTTTTCATAATTTTCTTGTCTTGCTTTCATTTCTCTCAATTGATTTTTTTTTTTTTTGGTTTTTGGGGGGTGAGGCAATTGAGGTTAAGTGACTTGCCCAGGGTCACACAGCTAGTACGTGTCAAGTGACTGAGGTCGGATTTGAACTCAGGTCTTCCTGACTCCAGGGCCTGTGCTCTATTCACTGCGCCACCTACCTGCCCCTCAATTGATTTTTAAAATCCTTTTTGAGCTCTTCCAAGAAGGCTTTTTGGTCTTGAAACCAATTCATCTTCCCTCTTGAGGCTTCACATGTAGGCAATTTGAGAGTGTTGTCCTCATCTGAGTTTGTGTTTAGCTCTTTCCTGTTCACACAGAAGCTCTCAATGGTAAGAGTCCTTTTCTGTTTCTTACTCATATTGTAGCTTATTTTTTTTAAATTGAGGTCTGCTCCTGGGGCACAAGGATAACTGACAAGGGTTACTGTTTCAAGCTTCTTGTGCTAGGGGATAGGGGCTGTGTCACTGGCTTTCTACTCTGAGGCCTCTATGGCATGTGAATTCCTCACTACCCTGGGCTTGCTCCCTACACTTGCTCCAGGCCTGGAATGTCCTGGCCTAGTCACGCCTGTCCCATGGGTGGCCCTCCAGCTGGCAGCCTGCCCTCTCAGCTGGTGCTGGCGGATCTCACAACTGGCCTGCTGCACCACCAGCTTGCTGAGCCAGGATCAAGGGGCCTCAGTTGCTCCGCTGTGGCCAAGAGCTTCCTGCTGACTTGCCTAGACCCCCTCGGTGCTGTGCTGCACTGAGCTGCACTGAACTGCGCTGTGCTCCCTTTTTGCCAGAGTGAGACCGACCTTTCCTGAAGTCTTTTTGTAGGTTCTGTAGTTTCAGAATCCATTTAAAGGCTTGATTTAATGTTCTTTTTGAGGGAACCGTAGGAGAACTCAGGCAACTTGCTGGCTTTTCTCCACCATCTTGTCTCTGCCTCCCCATTTTCATTTTGACAGGGTTACTAAAATGATAGATGGGGAGATGATAAAAGTATCAACCTTAGCAAAGCATCTCATGCCATTCTTGTGGATGATATGAAGGACAGAGAATAGTGTATAGTCAGGTATTTTCTGAACTGGATGAACAATTCAGAGAAATCACTGATGATATAATATGAGCTTTAAAGGAGTTCTCCAGTGGAGAGTGCCAAGGGTCTGACCCTGTGCTGTTTCCATTTTTATCAATGATTAAGAAAAAGGCATAGGTAGATGCCATGTTTGTCAAACTTATGGTGACACTCAGCTTAGGGACAGTTGATATACTGGTTGACATAGTCAGGATTCAAATGGAGCCTGACAGGGCAAAATGCTGTAACAAAACAGGCAAGATTAAATTTGAGGGGGCAGCTAGGTGGCACAGTGAATAAAGCACTGGCCCTGGATTCAGGAGGTCCTGAGTTCCAATCTGGCCTCAGACACCTGACACTTACTGGCTGTGTGACCCTGGGCAAGTCACTTAACCCCAATTGCCTCACCAAAAAAAAAAAAAAAAAGCTATTAGGTGAGAGCTAGGACAGGTCAGGGCACTTTTTGTTGTCTGTGTTTGCCTGGGGCATTGCCATGGAGTATTAGTGTTTTTATTTCCTAAAGGCTCTTCTTAGTGTTTTGTTCTTTTTTAGTTGCCTTAGTGATATATTTATCTGCTATTAGATTGCAAGTTCCTTGAAGGCAGAGACTGGCTTTTACCTCTTTTTGTATCCCCAGCACAGATTCTAGACTGGATCAGCCAGCCACAGAAGCAGAAGGGGGAAATAATAAAGACAATAAAAAGAATAATAACTAGCACTTACATGTCACTTTAAGGTTAGTAAAACTCTTCATCTATATTATCTCATTTGATAGATAAGGAAACTAAGACTGAGAAAGTTTAAGTGACTTGCTCAAGCTTAGATAATAAGGGTGTGAAACAAGATTTGAACTCAAGTCTTCCTGACTCCATGACACTATTCAGGGTGGAAAATCTTCAACTTCAGATGCCAAGCAGGCTCAGAGCCTGGAAAAACAGAAGCATTCGGTTCTTGAATCAGTGTTCAGTGATCAGAGAAGATTTTAAAATGTTGATACCCCCAGGGTCGGGGAGTGGTGAGTGTGAACAGTCCACCCCCTTCCTCATTCACTTTCAAGGAGGAGCCAGAATGTCTGGGACACTGACCAAAACCAGCTGTACCTAAAGCCCTGGGCCAAATGTGGTATAACACATGCCTACCACACCCAGGCAACCCAAGGAGATCAAGACAAAAGGCAGGGGCAGCTAGGTGGCACAGCTGATAAAGCACTGGCCCTGGATTCAGGAGGACCTGAGTTCAAATCTAGCCTCAGACACTTGATACTTACTAGCTGTGTGACCCTGGGCAAGTCACTTAACCCTCATTGCCCTGCAAAAAAAAAAGAAAAAAAAAAAGAAAAGACAAAAGGCAGGGGTAGTTGCCAGTAGTCATAACTCAGTTTCACTGCTGGTGTAGACCTCTTTGCTAATTCTACTACCTGTTTCCTCCTTTGCAATCAGGAAACAAAATCTCACAATTCCCCCTCTATCTTCCTATAGAATGAAACCTGCCCTTGAAAGGGAAAGGCTTTTGAGTTTCCCTAAAGGGTTTCCCACTGTTGACAAAGAGAGAAAAGAACTGTTTGTTGAATTGAATTGCACTAAAGAATTAAAACTAAAGCATTTTCAGCAATTCAATTCAGCAAATATTAAGCACCTACTATGTGCCAGGCACTGTGGTAGGCATTGGGGATGTAGTAGGTTGGTTTTTTAAAACATTTTCCCTGCCAGCAAGGTGCTTACATTCTACTGCTTGAATTGATGACAGTAAAGGGGGGGGGGGTGGGGGGGGAAGCATATGCCCCTAAATATAAGGAAGAATTTTCTAACAAGAGCTGACTGAAAATGGTTACCTCATGAGGTAATGAGCTCCCCACCACTGAAAGTATGCAAGTCAGGACTGTCAGGGATTGTGAAGAGATTGTACTGCTGGGTCTCTTTCAATCAGAGGTTGTAAGGCCCTTTGCCTGTTGGGCATTCCTCACATTCATCAGCCTAACCTGACTTCTGGTTCTAGCCACCTCCTCTTAATTACACTGGTAGAGGGAGGTTCTTCACTAAGAGCTTCTTGTACCAATATAATCACAGGTTTAATAAAATACCCTCCCTGATCCTCTACCTTGAGCCTAGAGGCTGGAAGAGCCGGAGCCAGAACCAAAGAGGGCTCCAGAGCTACTCCTGCTGATCATACTCCTCCCCCCAACCCCAGGCTCCTGCCAGGGGCAGGAGGGAAGGCATAAGTGTGCATGGTAACTCACCAGGAAGTGGACATTTTAACTAGGCCAGGCCACGGGGCAAGACTGCCGAGTAAGCATATGAAATTTAGGGATAGGGTCTGGAGCTGCAATTTCATTGGGATAGGAGCTCCAGGGGGAGTTCATTCCCTCAGTCTCTGCAATTTAGAGTCTCAGAGAATTGCTCAGAGAACTGAAAGGGGAGTGACTTGCCCAGGGCCACACAAAACCAGGATGTGTCAAAGGCAGGATCCCAACCTAGGTCTTACTGGCTTTCACATTAAATGTAATTAAATGTAATCCAGCTAGGTGGATGGACAGACAGCTGGACAGATACATAGATACATGCTTGCTGTGAAAAGTGCTGGGGATACAAAAACAAGAAATCCAAGATGGTTCCTGCTCTCAGGGAGCCTGCATTCAAATAGGGGAAGACAAAACACGAAGGGCAACTGGATGCTGGAGATGTGACTGGACAACAATTCCCATGAAAAAAGATTTGGGAGTATGAGTGGACTGCAACCTCTATTTGAGTTAATAGTATGAGAGGGCAGTCCCCCCAAAAAAATAAAAAATAAAAATAAGGTTAATGCTATCCTAGCCTGTATGAAGAGAGGCAAAGCATCCAGGACAAGGAAGGTCATCAATCTGTCCTATTCTGCTCTGGGCAGAGCACAGCTGGGGGGCCTGTTTCAGTTCTGGGCACCACAGTTTAGGAAAGACATAGGAAAAATAGATGAGTGGGGGAAAGAGGAAGGGGAGGGTGGATCCTGTTTCATTCTTGTCTTTGTAGTCCCACTTCCTCACAAAGAAGCTTATGGAATTAGACTGACCAAAATGGTGAGGGGGCTGAAGAAAATGAGTGAATGAATGAATGAATGAATGATGAGCATTTAAGTACTTCCTATGTGCCAAGCACTGTCCTTGATCTCAAAGAGCTTACGTTCTAATTGGAAGAGACAACACACATTAGGCCTCATCACCACATATCAGTTGAAAAGGGATACTTAGTCTTGGAAAAGAGGAGACTTAGAGGGGTTATAATATGGGGTTGGGGCATATCAAGGAATTTGGGACTATTAAAGTTTAAACTGACCAGCTAAACTAAAGGACAGACACAGCTTAAGAAGTAAGGAAGATAGGGGCAGCTAGGTGGTGCAGTGGATAGAGCACCGGCCTTGGAGTCAGGAGTACCTGAGTTCAAATCCCGCCTCAGACACTTAACACTTACTAGCTGTGTGACCCTGGGCAAGTCACTTAACCCCAATTGCCTCGAAAGAAAGAAAGAAAGAAAGAAAGAAAGAAAGAAAGAAAGAAAGAAAGAAAGAAAGAAAGAAAGAAAGAAAGAAAGAAAGAAAGAAAGAAAGAAAGAAAGAAAGAAAGAAAGAAAGAAAGAAAGAAAGAAAGAAAGAAAGAAAGAAAGAAAGAAAGAAGGAAGATAAGTCCATTAGGTTTGGCTACTGCCTGGTCAGTGCCAGGGGACAGAGATAACTCCAGAAGTCCAGGCCACCATCTCTCATTCAAGCCTTCCCCCACCCCCAACGGGAACTTTCCATTGTCAGGTGATCACCCCATCTACCCTTTATGAAAGGTATGGTCTTTCTCCAGTTCGAGGAAATAGGTATCTCAGAGAATCATGTCTCTGTCCCATCGCCCCTCTAGAGAAGTTTTTGACTTCTCTCTTGGTTACTTTCTCTAGTGACCAAATAAAAGATTATTTTATTCCAATTGGATTTGTATGCAAGAGGGTTTTTTGTGAGGCAATTGGGGTTAAGTGACTTGCCCAGGGCCACACAGCTAGTAAGTGTTAAGTGTCTGAGGCCGGATTTGAACTCAGGTCCTCCTGAATCCAGGGCTGGTACTCTATCCACTGTGCCACCTAGCTGCTCCAAGGGTGTAATTCTTTAAAGAGGAATATCTAAGGACCCCCACCACCAATTTCCCCCATGACAGTAACAGTACAAACCTTCTTTAAAATAAAATATTGGGGGGGGGGCGGCAGCTAGGTAGCACAATGGATAAAGCACTGGCCCTGGATTCAGGAGTACCTGAGTTCAAATCCGGCCTCAGACACTTGACACTTACCAGCTGTGTAACCCTGGGCAAGTCACTTAACCCCCATTGCCCTGCAAAAAAAATAGAATAAAATATTGGGGAGTTGGGTTGGGTAGCAGTAGGGTGGTTTATGAAGGTGTAGAACTTCTTGTGGAGTAGGTGGGACTTAAGGAAAATAGGTAGAGATTCTGATAATATGGATACAGCTTTAGAAGTTCACTGAATTTACCTGGTCTCTGAAGGGCAGGTTAGAGAATACAGGGAGGTTCTTTGCCCACTTCACAGCCATGAAGAGCAGGCGTGCAGATGTCTCATAGACACTCTCGGGGCTAGTGGAAGGGTATGAGCCCTGCTGTTCATCAGTCAAGGGGCGCTCTGGCTCATTGCTGGTGACGTCCACATTCTCATCAGCTGCATAGAGAAAAGGCAGATAGATGGTGCCTGGCCTCTGGCCTTAATGCTATAACCCTCCCTTCTTGCTGGGCTGCCCTAATGAGATGTTCCACTGGTGGCTGTTGTGGTTTGTCCTTCATTCTCAAAGAGGACCATGACATCAGCATGATGCCATGACCTACAGTGAATTGGATTTAAGTGAGGGAAGGTTGGGCTTCACTCTCTCCTCCGGAGTCATTGGGGTCCAGTGGCTAGACATAGATCAGGGTGATTGGAGATGGCCCCAGATGCAGCGGGAGACTTTGGCCTTTTTAAGCTAAGATCTTTCCCAGGTCTACCTGAGGCAACACCCATTCATTGATTAAGACAAGGTAAGAAAAGAGGCAAAGAATGGCCTCCTTTACCTAGTCAAAAAAAAAAAATCAATCTCTAAAACTTCCCCTCCTCCTGCCTTCCAAATTTCAGTTAAAAGTACCATTCAGTCCTCCCAGGTACCCAGGTTAAAAATGCCTTCTCTTGGGGCAGCTAGGTGGCGCAGTAGATAAAGCACGAGCCCTGGATTTAGGAGGACCTGAGTTCAAATCCAGCCTCAGACACTCAACACTTACTAGCTGTGTGACCCTGGGCAAGTCACTTAACCCTCATTGCCCCACCCCCCAAAAATGCCCTCTCTTTCTCTTGTCCCCAGAGCCCAAGTTAGGGAGAGATAAGGTAGACAGACATGTGAAGAAAATAAGGAAAACATAACTAAATATAAATGAGTCTTTTGGTGGCAGAGGATTCCTTTGGTGGTGGTGGTGGGGGCAATGAGGATTAAGTGACTTGCCCAAGGTCACACAGCTATAGTAATCGTCAAGTGTCTGAGAATGGATTGGAACTCAGGTCCTTCTGAATCCAGGGCCAGTGCTTTATCCACTGCACCACCTAGCTGCCCCCAAATGAGTCTTTTTAAAACCTAGACAACACTACTCTTTGTAACCCGCAGGTAGGTACTTATGCTCATAATTTGCTTCAGCCTAGTGGCAGCTGGGCAATACAGTAAATCAAACAAGTGGATAGACTCATCTTCCTGAGTTCAAATCCAAGATCAGACCCTTAGTAGCTGTCTAGTCATTTAACCTTGTTTGCCTTAGTTTCCTCATCTGTATAATGAGCTGGAGAAGGAAATGGCAAATCACTCCAGTATCTCTGCCAAGAAAACCCCCAAAGGGGTCACGAAGAGTCAGACACAACTGAACAACAACTTGCATCTACTGTGTATTTTTTCATTGCCTTTTGAGTAACCTTCCATTTAGATTTGTCTGAAATGGTGGTGGTCCAAGATTGATAGCCTTAAGCTAGCTAAGTGCTGGGCTTGAATCAGAAAGACCTGAGTTCAAATGCTGCCTCAGACACTTTCTAGCTTTCTCATCCTCAGTTTCCTCATCTGTAAAATCAAGATAATAATACTATTCACCTCAGAATGAGAATCAAATGGGTTAATATATGTAAAGTACTTTGCACACCTTAAAGTGTTATATAAATGAGAGCTGTTATTATAACATGGCCAGAAGGATATCATCATTTTAAAAATGTACTTTGGCAGCAGGAATCAGCTTGTGATCATTGAAAGCACTATGAAATTTACAAATTACAATCCAGCATTTCCTTCTCCTAAATTCTGGGTCTAGATCATTGTTATTGTGAGTTATTAATTCTTTTGTTTGTTTGTTTGTTTTGCAGGGCAATGAGGGTTAAGTGACTTGCCCAGGGTCACACAGCTAGTAAGTATCAAGTGTCTGAAGCAGATTTGAACTCAGATCCTCCTGAATCCAGGGCTGGTGCTTTATCCACTGCACCACCTAGCTGCCCCCATGAGTTATTAATTCAAATGAGATAATATTTGTAAAGTACCTAGTACAGTACCTGGCACATAGTAGGTGCTTAATAAATTCTTGTTTCTTTCCTCCCTCCCTCCCTTCCTTCTTTTACTTCCTTTCTTCCTCCCTCCCTCCCTTCTTTTCTTCCTTTCCTCCCTCCCTCCCTTCCTTCCCTTCCTTCCCTTCCTTCCCTTCCTTCCCTTCCTTCCCTTCCTTCCCTTCCTTGCTTCCTCTATCTGGCCCACCAGTCCAAGGTATTTAGCCTAATGGACTAATTAACATTCAACAGCTGCCATAATGGATTTTTCACACACATGGCTTTTCCTGTGTTGATTGCCACCTGGATTTCTCTAAAGTGTCCATGGATCTCACTGTAAGGGCCCTGGAGTGTTTTAGGGTCTGTTTTCATCAGCACAACATCACCTCCCAGCAAGAACATATGAGAACCTCATGTCCTTAGAGAATCACTCTACACTACACAGTGTTTATTCAGGAAGCCCACTATGACAGAGGCAAGAGGTGAGCACATAGTTCTTGGTTTTATGCCTTGTCAGTGGTTTTGACAGAGGCTTGCTGAAAAAAAAAAATCACTTCTGTTAACCAACTAAAGAACCTTGAATAATTTTAATCTAGGAGCAGCTAGGTGGTGCAGTGGATAGAGCACTGGCCCTGGATTCAGGAGGACCCGAGTTCAAATCCAGCCTCAGACACTTGACACTTACTAGCTGGGTGACCCTGGGCAAGTCACTTAACCCCAATTGCCTCACCAAAAAAAAAAATTAATCTAACTGAGATAATATTCATAAGGTGCTTAGCACAGAGCCTGATACACAGTAGGTGCATAATAAATGCTTGTTTCCTTCCCTAAGCCTGGGTAACTTGCTCTTAGAGGTGTGCAGGCTTTTAAGTCTGAGTTTTGCTCTATTTCACTAAATATAATGGGTCCTAGAATCATAGACCTACAGCCGGAAGGGACATTAGAGGTGTCATGACTTCAGTAGTCTCCTCCTACCCCATGCTAAAGAAAGAAACCAATGGAGAAACTCAAACCCCCAGAGTCAACTTGGTCTAGGGCACCCAATTAATTCTACCTGGGGACACAGGGACCTGCTTCCATCTGCCCTGAATGCGCCTCTCTCTCTCTCTCTCTCTCTCTCTCTCTCTCTCTCACACACACACACACACTCACACTCACACACTCACTGGTTGGCTTTACTTTGACTTTGCTGCCTCTCTCTTGATGTGCTCCCCATGCTTCCTTGTACTGTACCTTGGGATCCCAACCTCATCCCAAACTTCATTAAGATAAGGCAGCATCTGGTCCACCCCATTCCCCAATTTGGAAGACAAGGAAACAGGGGGCCAGCAAGGTTAAATTAGAACACAAGAGTCTATAAGGCACCTACTATGTTCCAATCACTGTATATGGCACTAGGAATACCAGAGCAAAAATTAAATTGTCCCTGCCCTCAAGGGGGCTCCTCCTGGGGCGGGGTGGGCGGTTTGGGGGTGGGGGCAAGAACAGAGAAGTAAACATGAATATATACAAACTACTGGTGGGGACTTACTCTAGAATGTAAGCTCCTTGAAGGCAGGGACTATCTTTGATTTTGCAATTGTATCCCCAAGTTTAGCACAATCCTTGGCACAGAGTAAGTGCTTGATAAAATGCTTTTTCATTCAGACACTGTGTATGACCCTGGAAACCTCTCAGCCTCATTGTCCTTATCTGTAAATGGAAATAATAATAGAGCCTACCTCACCGGATTCTTGTGAGGACCAAAATAGAAAATATATCTATTAAGCACTTCGCAAACCTTAAACTGCTGTATAAATGTTAGTTATTACTTCTAATACCAGCAAGTAAGCAGTTGGGATTTAAACTTGGGTCCCCTTTCCGCTGCCTCCCGGGCAAAGGCAAATGGAGAGATGCATGATGAAGAGATAAAAATAGGCTGGCACATATTGTCAGTGGTGATTGGTGCACAAGAGGTGTCCATAAAAGACATTAGCACAAGTACTAAGCAGAAGAGGACGGAATCAGAGAGAGCCCATGAAATACTAAAAAACTCCAGGGAAGATCTGCAAGTCATTGAGTAGATTCTCTATCAAGGAAGGATTCTTGGAAAGATAAGAATAAGAATGTCTTGGGATGAGAAGGCTTAGAGGGTTGTAATCTACATTGGTTAAGGGATTAACCCACATAGATAAGATCACAGATCCATCAAAGCCTTTGTGGAGTCTCCTGCTCAATGGGGAAGGCTCAGAGCCCCTGGATGGACACCAGGAGAGGAAGTCATTTTTTCTGACCTTCACAAATGCCATCTCTGCTCACCTCCACCTCTTTTTTTCTGTCACACACCCAAGTGTTTCGTGGCCATGTTTTAGTGATTTCACTTCCATAGTTTCTCTCTCATCCGCCCCTTCCTTTCTACTCCCACCCCTATGACCACCATGGTGTGATCATAAGACCATAGATGGAACTGGAAGACACCTCAGAGGCCATCTCATTTTACAGCAGAGAAAATTGAGGGAGGCCCAGTAGATGAAGTAACTTGGACAACACATCACTCTCTGGTCTAAACTGTTCTTTACTCAGATACCTGAGAAATCTTCCTAATCTACAATTTTGATTTTGTCAGTTTCAGTGGTTCCACAGACTGCCCTCTGATCACCTTCCCAGTCCTTGTTCACAAGACTCCCCCTTATGTATCCTATGATCTTGCCAAACTGGATGACTTACCATCTCCTAACTCCTCCCACCCTTCCTTGCTCTGAGCCATCCATCCCCTATATTTTAGTCATTCTTTCTCATTTCTGCCTGGCAGAATCTCTCAAGATTCAGCTCAGCTGTTACCTCTTTCACAAAACATTCCCTGGTCCCCTGGCTGACAGTGATCTCTATCTCCTTGGAAATCTCATTATATTTTGTTCCTGCCTATTTTATGCACTTATGATGCCATGAGGATGACACACAAGGCAGGGGTGGGCTACAATCTGCACTACTGGAGGAAAGAGGTTTGACATGGATACTATTCAGTAGTTCTGTATTTATCTTACATCCCCTACCAGATTCTAAGCCCATTAAGGCCAGGGACTATATCTTGTTCATCTCCACAGTTCCAAGACCAAGTATACAGCTGGTGCTTAATAAATGCTTATTACTTTGAATTGGACATCTCTGCAGGTAAAAGAGAAAAATGCAACAGTTTAATGCAGCAGGTAGAAATGAGTGAGCACCCTAGTCCCTGGTCTGGGGCGTCAGAGAAGGTCTAAGGTAAGAACATGCCTGCTTTGTGTTCCCGTGGCCTGCCTACGTCCATATGAAGAACTTGGGCCAGTTGTCTAAGGGGCCTCAGAAGGCTGGGCACACTCACCATCCTCTGGCTCTAGCTTTGCACACGTCTCGGCTGTCATGAGACTGGCCATGAAGCGATGATTTCCTGGAGGCGTCAGAGCCCGAGTACCAGGGACCACGGTTACGGAGGCAGATGTAGGAACCCGGAGGCCAAGCACCATAGGGCTGACAGGCTGGGGGCCGGCGTGGGTAGTGGTGAGATGCTCTGGCCTGAGGTTGGAGTCGAGCTCGATGCTGTCCAGACGCACCTGAGCCGTGCTGCGGGGCTGGCGCTCATTCTGGACCGCTGGGGAAACCAGAACCTGGGTTGAGGCCCCTCCTCCAGGGAGCCTTCTGAGTAATCACATCACCAGGGGCCAGCTGGTTTAGCTGCATGGCAGCGTCCTGCACCCAATAAACTCATAGACCCCAGGAAGGAAGAGAGCTCAGAACTTCCTACCAGAGTAACTCCAGCCTTTCCAATTCAAGGTTTCCTGTTCCATGATTAATAGAGTCACCTCTGGTCCTCATAGACCCCACACCCCTCCCCGACTCACCATCCTTGTTCATCCCTGACTGCAGACACTTCCTCAGTCGGCAGGCCTGGCACTGGTTTCTGTGGGCCTTGTCCACGGGGCATGTCCCTGAACCAGCCTGGCACCTATAGGGTGGAATGTAAGCTCCTTGAAGGGGGAGGTTTCATTCTTGTTTTTGTATGTCCAGCACCTATACAGTTCCTGGCACATAGTAGGTGCTTTAAAATGCTAGTTAATTATTTAGAGAAAGCAGAGACCCATCTGTGCCCTGTCTTTGTCCCCTCTCCCCACAGAAGGATCTGGGCTGGTGATGGGTGGGTCTATGTATGAACTCTTCATTCAGGGAGGGTTCCTGGTTGCCCAGCCAGGGCGGGGGGCAGGGCAGGGCAGGGGGAGAAGGCAGGTCACAAAAAATTCAAGCAGATTTTGAGTTGTGCTGCCTTCCCTGGCACAACCTACGTTTTTCCCAGGGATCTTCTGGAGACAACGCCCTACCTCTGCTAACTCACAGGGAGTGGGTGTTCCCATCACCACACAGTGATGGCATGCAGGGCCCTCCTCACCTGTAAATGAGCTTCCTCCTCACGCTCCTCTTGAAGAAGCCACTGCAGCCATTACAGGCATAGATGCCATAGTGCTTCCCACTGCTGCTGTCCCCACACACCCTGCAGAGGAGCCCGGGACTCAGACCTGGAGGAGAGGGAAGAAGGGGGGTTGGGGTGGAGGAACACTGCTGGACCAAGCAACACTGCCAACCAGAGACACTGCTCAAGAATTCTAAGCCCTGGAGCAAACTCCCTTGGGGTAGAAATGGCATGAGCAGGTGTAGAGCCCATCAGACTCCACCCCTACCTCTGAAAGGGCAGGGGCAGTCCCTGACAGAGGTGTGTTACAGAAATGCTGGGAGTGGGGGAGGGCTCACATTGCATCCAGGTGTGCTGTTTGGCTACCTCATGATAGAGGTAAATGGAATAAAGCTTAGGGATATAGGACGGCTAGGTGGCACCATAGTGCATAGAGCACCAGACCTGGAGTCAGGAAGGCTCTTCTTCCTGAGTTCAAATCTGGTCTCAGACACTAGGTGCGTGACCCTGGGCAAGTCACTTCACCCTGCTTGCCTCAGTTTCCTCATCTGTAAAATAAGCGGGAGAAGGCAAACCACTCCAGTATCTCGGCCAAGAAAACCCCAAAAGGGGTCACATAGAGTTGGACATGACTGAATAACAACAAAGGGAATACTAGGAGAAGAAAAGTATCCAGAGGCAGCCAGGAACCATAGTGGATCAATCACTGGACTCATAGTCAGGAAGATGTCTGTTCAAATCCAACCTCGGACACTTACTAGCTGTGGGATCCTGGGGCAAACCACCAAAGAGCTCTGTGCCTCAGTTTCCTCATCTGTAAAATTAGGAGATTGGACTCAATGGCACCTAAGGAAGGTCCCTGCCAGCTCTAACTCTACACTCCCATGACCCATACAGTTTGTACTCAAGCCAATCTGAGCTAAGCCCCAGCAGAGTACTCAGGGTCCAGGAAAAAAAAAAAAAAACATTCCTGGCTGTCTTGTTCAAGCAAGTTAATAAGCATAAATGAAAAAGCCTTTCACATCACTTCCAGAAATCAACTTCATAGGCACAAGATCGGGGAAGGAAAGGCTGGGTAGCAGTTCTGAAGAAGACCTGAGGGTCTTAGTGGACTTGTAAGCTCAATAGGAGTCAATAGCAAGATATAGCAGTCAAAAAAAGCCAATGGGATCTTGGGCTGCATTAAGAGAGGCCCAAGCTTTCCAAGAGTCGGGCTAATTAGCTCTGCTTAAGAATGTTGTGTTCCGTTCTGGGTACTACATCTTAGTAAGGATATTGATAAGCTGGAAACTATCTAGAACAGGGCCATCAGAATGGGGAAAGACCTCAAGTCTATAACATACAATAACAGCTAATCTTTAGATAGCGCTTTAAGGTTTAGAAATGTGCTTTACAGGGGGCAGCTAGGTGGCGCAGTGGATAAAGCATGGCCCTGGATTCAGGAGTATCTGAGTTCAAATCTGACCTCAGACACTTGGCACTTACTAGCTGTGTGACCCTGGGCAAGTCACTTAACCCTCATTGCCCTGCAAAATAAAAAAATTTTTAAAAGAAAGAAAGGTCCTTCACAACAACCTCGGAAAGTCGGTGCTACTTTTCATCCCCTATTTGGCCAGGGTCATTTAGCCAGTAAGGCAGAGTTTAAATCCAGGTCTTCCTAACCTCAAGTCTAATACTCGAATGTGTTACCAGCTGCCTCATATAGGAATCATTTTGTAAGAATTGATTTGGGACCCCACCTTTGGCTAAAATTAGGAAAGCCTCAGGGGCGTCCCGTGCAGCTCCCTGCCCCCCACCCCACCCCACCCCAAAACCCGGCACGTCCCAGGTCCCTCCACCCGTTCCGGGCATGCCCTGCACAAAGGCTCCGTGCCTCAGTTGGCCTTGGGCACAGCCCTGCACAGCCAGTGAATTAGCTTGGGGGGGGGGGGCGGCCGGCCCAAGGTTCCTGTAAGAGAGAAGGGTTTTTTTAAAAGAGGACGGAGTAGTGAAAGGAGGAGGTAGTGAAGAAGGGGGTCTTCGGTAGGAGAAGAAGCCCAGAGGAGCTGGAGTGAAGGAGACATAGAGCAGAGGGGAGCAGGGGAAACAACCGGAGAAGGAGCAAGAGCTGGGGGGGGGGGGCAGGTGGCGTGGCAGTGGCAGCCACACCCACACACCCACAGAGCTAGAGAAGCACAGGGAGATAGGAAGCAGCAGAGTCCATGTACGGAAGTTCACAGGTCGGATTTCTTGCTTTTCTAAGTTTAATCCATATCAATAAACCCTGTTTTTGTTGTTAAATTGAAAGGAGGCTTTTTAATCTTGTTTCTTTCTTTTTTTTTTTTTTAGTGAGGCAATTGGGGTTAAGTGACTTGCCCAGGGTCACACAGCTAGTAAGTCTTAAGTGTCTGAGGCCGGATTTGAACTCAGGTACTCCTGACTCCAGGGCCAGTACTCTATCCACTGCACCACCTAGCTGCCCCTTAATCTTGTTTCTTATCAATTTGGGAGAAGCAGTTGGGAAGGGGGCAGCCCTTTCAGACTGGCAAGACAGGTAATAGCCTACAAATAGGCAGCTAGCAGCAGTCAGATAGGCAGCCAGCTATAGAAAGTTTCAGATGCCGAGCCAGCTAATTTGAGCTATAGAAATTTTTCAGATGGTGACCATGAAGGGATTTATGAGCCAGCTATAATAAATTCTCAATTTGAAGAAATAGGAACCCTTTGGTCCGAAGAAGGCAGGACTCAGGAGGAGCAGATACAAGAGAGATTCAACTGTTGGAGCCCATATGGCAGAACCAAGAACAATACAGGTTGTAAAAAAGCCAAACACAGGCTGGTTTTAGGAGGAGGTCTTTCTCATAGTTAGAGTTGAATGAGCCAGCCGGAGAGGCGGTGGGCTCTTTGTAACTTGGAGCTCTTCCAGGACACACTGTATGACCATTTCTCAGGTACGTCACAGTCACAGACTTTCTAAGTCTGGGTTGGACTATATCACCCATGTTTCCATCCAATTCTGGATTCTAATTCTGAGATATCCAGAGCAGACAAGATGTAAGAGTGTAAATAGTTTTTCTATATTTAAAGTCTGTACCACTCAGAAAAAGGTGAGAGGATGAAGAAAAGCAGTAAGGGTAATGAGGAATGAGGTCCCACTGGCCCCCAGCCCTGAGCCCAAGCTGAGGAGTGAGAATATGTAGAGCCATAGCTAACTTTCTCCACATCTGGGGCAAGCAACACCTTGTAAGGCAAATTCAGTTGTGGGGGAGATTATGGGCCCCTGATCCCTGTGGAGAAAGGTCAGGGCAGCAACAAGAAGAGGGAGTACCAAGGGTAATGCCACTGGTTGATCAGCCAACTAGTAGCTTTTAATTCTTTTTTTTTTTTTTTTGCAGGGCAATGGGGGTTAAATTACTTGCCCAGGGTCACACAGCTAGTAAGTGTCAAGTATCCAAGGCTGGATTTGAACTCAGGTACTCCTGAATCCAGGGCTCATGCTTTATCCACTGCGCCACCTAGTTGCCCCCATTTTTAATTCATTTTAAAACTAATTTTAACTAATTATTCTTTTTAACTTGGTAGTTTGCTCCAGTGTTTCTACGCTACTGACCAAGTGTAAGTACGGTCAACCCTTATAAACCTTCTCTCTCTCTTTCTCTCTCTCTCTCTCTCTCTCTCTCTCTCTCTCACACACACACACACACACACACACACACACACACACACACAAACATGTATTTCACGTCAATATTCTCCAGGGCAGTGTGGTACAGTGGGAAGGCCCTGGCTCTGGACAGAGAAGACCTGGGTCCCAATTCTACCTCTGATGCTTACTACCCACGTGACTTTGGACAAGTCACTTAACCTGGGGAAGGAGACAGTTGAACTTCAGTTTCCTCATGTAGAACGTGAAGGATTGGGCTACATATCCTCTGTGGTCCCTTCTAGCTCTAGGTCTCTGATTCTCTGATTCTCGGGATGCTAAATGGCTCTGAACCACAGGGCCCCACAGTCTTATCAAGGACTTACACATAATAAATGGCATAAGAAAGACCCAGGTTTTGCCTTTGCCCCAGTCATGTTTGGGTCTGCATTGTATTTCCTTGTGTACACATTGCACCTCCCTACACAAAGCCTGTAAAAATAGTGACTTTTTAAGTTTTTTAAATTTTAAATTTTAATTTAATTTAATCTTTTTAACTCTCTGTTCCTACTACAAAAACTGGTTCAGAGTGAAAGGTTAACAAATGCTTGTGAATTGATTAAGAGAGAGAGAGAGAGAGAGAGAGAGAGAGAGAGAGAGAGAGAGAGTGTGTGTGTGAGAGTGAGTTCAGGACACATTTCCCAAGAATCAGAACTATCTAAAAGAGAAATCGCCAGCTTCAGGACATAGTGGGTTCTCCCCCACTTGTGGTCTTCAGGCAAAGTTTGGATGACCATATGTCAAAGATGACAGAGAGGCAGCACGCAGTTGGTAAAAGTTCTTAATTTGGAGTCAGAAAGATAAGTTTGAATCCTGTCTCATACACTGGTGTTGTGACCCTGGGTAAGTCACTTAACCTGTCTGCCTTAGGCAATAAGCATTTTTTCTTGGAGGCAATTGGGGTTAGAGAGGACACTGGTTCAGATATGAATGGGACCAGACGGCCTTTGGTTCTGAAATTCTGTCAGGATGACATCAGTAACAATCTTGCACACTGCTTTCAGTTTACAAAGTCTGTTCACATATACATTATCTTTCCCTTGAGCCTAACAATATCTTCCTAGGCTGGAAAGGCCTCCTAGTAGCCATTTTAAAGATAAAGAAACCAGGACTCAGAAGGCACCCTCCCCACCATCCCCACTGGGGGACAATGGCTCCCACCTGGCATAGTTGCTCCTTCTGCTCTGCATCTTATCCCCCGATTCTCCCAATTTCTCCCTATCTCCCCATACTCTCTACTCCATCCCCAACATGCACATACTGCCCCCCACACACACACACATACACTCTCCTTAAACCTAGAAAGAAGACAACTTTTCTCTCCTGGCTTCTCCAGGCACCTTTCCTGGAACCAACCAACCAACCACACACACACACACACACACACACACACACACACACACACACACACACACAGTCAAAAAAAATCAATTCATTCAAAAATGAGGGGCAGCTAGATGGCGCAGTGGATAGAGCACCGGCCCTAGAGTCAGGAGGACCTGAGTTCAAATCCGGCCTCAGACACTTAACACTTACTAGCTGTGTGACCCTGGGCAAGTCACTTAACCCCAATTGCCTCACTAAAACAAACAAACAAAAAAAAAGAATTTATATCTTTCTTGGTCACTATTTTAAAAGGCCACTGGTTTGTCTTGGGGGATGATAGTGACTGGGGTGAGGGGAAAGGTGGAGGAGAAGAAAAACTAACCCTGGTTGTGTTACTCAAACACAGCCCAGGTCCTGCTGGAGCTCAAATTGCTGTCTGGCTCCCTGCCTTGGTGCCCAGTTAGAGGTAGGTATTCTGGGCATGTGTGCTCAGAAAAAAAATTGAGGCTCTTCTGCTCTAGACTTCTGGAAGATTTTCCTCCATTTGGTCCCCCAAAAACTTTAACAATAAGATTGTGATCACTTGAAAGTAGATTTTGCTTAGGACTTCTGGGTTGGGAGGAGGGTTTCTCAATGTAAACCCTCCCCACATTTGGCTGCCTGAGGAGTGCTGGGATTTTTCCAGAGACACAACCCTGGAGAGCAAAAGTGTCCATCGTGTATGTGACCCGCAACACTCCTAAGTGCAACACAAACAAGATTAAGATACAGTTGGGAAATATTTAACAAAATAAATACAAAATGCAATAAGATATAGATAATGTTACTATGTGGTTTTCTAAGCCAATATGCAACCTGCAGGTATTCTTACAAATGGCTTAGTGGCCATTTCTATTTGAGTTTGACACTTTTTCTATAGGGTGGTGTTCTAACAGCCTAGTCTAAAGGCATTCTTGGAAAGCATTCTTGTCTGTCCTACAATGTTCCTTCCTTCTGAATCTATCTGCCTTCCATTCTACTCCCCTCTTATCCAAGATGGCATTAGGAACTTTGGGGCAAAGGGGGAAGGGGTCCCCAGAAAAGAGATGAGCAAAGCCCTTACCTGTCTGGCTGTCCTCCCGATCAGTGGGTGTGGAGGGATCAGAGGGGGAAGCAGACATCCTTGCACTCTGCAGGAAAGGAGGGTGGATCTCAGTGGGGAAGCCTTGAGAAAGTTTCCTGGTGCCACAGCCTAGGACTGGTCCAAAGAAGCACCAAGGGGTGCTGGGTATTTGGGAGCCAATCTTCTGTGCTCTGAGAAGCTTGGCTGTTTCTTGGGAACCTTCAGATTTCCCCAGCCTTTGGCCTCCTAGCACTCAGAGTGAACCCCAGCATCATCGCTCCTGATTGAGAGCCCAGCCAAGAAACATGGGAAACGGAAGTCTACCAGGTCCAGCTTCTGATGCAGTTATAGCAAACAGCACCTAACTCAAAAGACGGAGGTACCTAGGCCTGCCCTGTGGCTCATCAGGGATTCAGAAGACCTAAAAGCCCTCTGAGAGCCCGCTGGGCTTCAGCTGCAAAGCTCAGGATGGCCAGCTGGAGATAGGACCTCCTCTCACCTTTTCTTTCCCCCTCTTCTCTGGGTTCTCCTGGCCCGCTGTCTCTACCACTCTATTTCTCTCTTTCTCACCTTCTCAGTCACCCTTTCTTTTTCTCTCTTTCACTCCCGGATCACCTCTTCCTTGTCTCTGACCCGCCCCTCCTCCCTCTCCCCCACCTCTGCCTTTCTCCCTTATCTCTTCCTCCCCCTCTGCCGTTCTCTCTTTAGTCCTGTCTCTCTGTCTCTGTCCTATGCTGAGAGTGGTCTCTTATGCCTCCTGGCTATGTGCATGCATGTGTCTTGCCCTCCTCAGGGTTCCCAAGGCACACAGGCAGGAAGATTACCTCCTAACCCCTTGTAAGCAGATGCCTGATTGTGATCCTCTTAATCTTTACTGTCTCTCCAAAGGTGGATCAATCAGCCACCCGATGAAGAATTAAAAAGGTGCTGAGGCTCCTCAATGAGGCTCAGGTGTTGCCAGCCCATTGTAACCCTAGAGCCAGGGCATTGCTGAAGCCTGACAAAGTCACCTGGCCCCCTATCCGCCCACCCCAGCCTGCCTTCTCCCCTCAATGCCCCTTTCTCTCATCCTTAGAGAATGATTACATCTTATTTGTTCAACCTTCACTTGGGATTTTGAAGGGAATTTTGGCTCCATTTCCCATTGGGAATTTGATCTCTTTGAGTGCCTCAAAGAGAACTGATCCCTCCTCCTTTCTCTGCTTGAGCAGTGACTTCCCATTCACCCCCAATCCCTCCATTCATAGGGCTTTTGGAGGCGTCTGGGAGGGATCACACGCTAGACAGGCCAGCTAATAATCAGCAGATCTTTAATGCCAGGTGACTTTCTCACCTTGGAGATTCCTTGTAGTCTCTAACCTTGGGAGGGAGGAGGAGGAGGAGGGGGAAGTAGGTTCCTGCACGCTTGGGGAGGGAAAAGAGGAAATAATTACAGGGTTTAAAAAGTGGGCCCTCCTATGAGCCTCACAGCCCAGAAAAGGATTTTTTAAAAATTACCACCAACACAGGACTCCAGGGTAGAGGTTCATAAACTTGACTTTAAAAAAAAATTGTTGGGGAGAGCTAGGTGGCACAGTGGATAAAGCACTGGCCTTGGATTCAGGAGGACCTGAGTTCAAATTCGACCTCAGACACTTGACACTTACTAGCTGTGTGACCCTGGGCAAGTCACTTAACCTTCATTGCCTTGCAAAACAAAACTAAATAAATAAATAAAAATTTAAAATAATTTTTTAAATGTTAATAGCTATATTTCAATATGATTGGCTTCCTTTCTTTTTTTTAAATAATAAACATTTTTTATTTACAGTTTGAGGTTCCATTTTTTATCCCTCTTTCCCTCTCTCCCCTCCCCCCTCCCTGAGGAAGTAAGCAGATACGGGTTATACGTGTCTGATTATGTAAAACTTTGCCATATTTGTCATTTTGTACAAGAAAACTTGATTAAAAGAAAAAAAAATGAAAGAAAGTGAAAAATAGCATGCTTCAGTCTGTTCCATCAATATCAGTTCTTTCTTTGAAGATGGATAGTATGTTTCATCAATAGTTCTTTGGGATTGTCTTAGATCATTGTATTGTTGAGAATAGATAGTCATTAACAGTTCTTCATCAAACAATATTTCTGTCTCTGTGCACAATGTTCTCTTGGTTCTGCTCACTTCACTATACATCATTTCATACATGTCTTTCCAGGCCTTTCTGAAGTCATCCTGCTTGTCATTTCTTATAGCACAATAATATTCCATCACCATCATATACCACCGTTTGTTTAGCCATTCCCCAATGGATGGGCATTCCTTTGATTCCCAATTCTTAGCCACCACAAAAAGAGCTGCTTGAAATATTTTTGTACAAATAGGTCTTTTTCTCCTTTTGGGGATATCTTTAGGATATAAACCTAGCAGTGGTATTGATGGATCAAAGGGTATGATTGGCTTCCTTTCTAATCCTACGAGTTTTGATTTTATGCATTTTAAAAACATTCTGAGAAGGGATCCACAGGTTTAAGCAGATGGCCAATTATATCTTTAACCCTAGCTCTAGGGTTTGCCAAAAAGGGCGCCATTCTGGAGCGAGAGGTATGGCGTGGGGCAAAGGAGATGTTGTCTGCATAATCTCTGTAATTAGAGAGCAGGGTAGGCCAGAAAGAAAGCTAATTTCAACTTTGGGATCCCAGCACATCAAATGAACCTGGCAGTATATGCCACATTCCACAGTCATAGACCCTTACCTTTCCATTTCTTCTTTGCTCATTCAGTTTAATTTTATCTTTTTTCCAATTACAGAGTTGATGTTATTATGTTTATTATTTATTATTATTGTTTATTGTTTTCCTGATTCTTCTTATTTAGCCTGGCATCAGTTCATATGCAATGCCTTCTTGCACTTCTCTTAATCCTTTGTATTTACCTCATTTTACAGAGCAGTGACATTTCTGCATAGTCTTTCGTCATTACTTGTTTAACCATTACCCAGTTGATGGGCATCTTCTTGGTTTCTGCTTCTTTGCTATTACAAAAACTGCTGCTATGCTATGAATAATTTGGAACCCATCTTCATGGAGATGTTATGAACTGCACTGTTGGAGAACCCATGTTGATAAACTACTGCAGGTTAGTTTTGCTGAAACTGCTTCTTTTTCCTCTTCCTTTTTTACTTTTTGTGATGAGGAATGACTCTCAGTAGAGGAGAGGGGAAGACTATTTTAGGAAATAAAGGTGATAGAAATACAAAAGCTAGGCGGTCCAGAAAGGTTATGCATTTCATATTTTCGGACTTTTTCAATGTACTTGAATCAATGTGCAGAGCAATTACATGAATTTTTCCTCATTAATTTAATTTTCCCTTTTTGTGTCTTTATAAAATATTATAAATACTCTGGGGAAAAAAGGAGAGGGAGGGATACTGGGGGAAATTATGGTGATTTTTTAAAAAGTATCAATAAAACATCATTTTAAAAAAGATATCAATAACATTTTTATAAGATGATTTCTGACCCCCCCAAAATTACATAGTGGCCAGTGGCCTGATGACAAGCCTCCCCAAATTTAGCTAAACTGCTTCTTCGAGGACATATACACAGTTACTCATTGGGCCTTCCGGCTTGGTAGGGCCTACCAGAGTTTTATGTCCCTTGGTACAGGCTTTGAGAGCCTAGGCTCACCGGCACACCATGATGAGAAATCAGAGGAAAAAGCTTACTTCAATGGAGACTACAATTTGCACATGTTTCAAAGTGCACAACGGGGCCTGTGTTACACAAATGTACACACATGTGTATACATGTATAAACAAACACACAGTCTGCTTTTCAAAACACACAGTGATCTGTGTTCTTGTCATATTTCTGCCACAGCCGGTGCACTGATGTCCATTCACATTGGTCTGCCCATTGCTACACATAAGCCAAACAGTCTATAATCTCTACAGACCTTGCATGTCACATGCCTGCCATGGCTGTATATGCTGTTCCACTATGCTCTGGCTTACACACGTGCCCCAAACATCCACATGTCACACAGTCTGTGCACTGTGTTATGCAGGTGCCACCTCCTGGACATCATCTCCCATGATGCTTCAGTCCACACACAATAATACACTCCTTTGTCAGAGCAAGGGATAAACCAGGCAACCACTGGCATATTTCACTGGAATTCTCAACTTGTTGAAATAACTTGAGAAAGGTCCCCAACAGGTTTTTATTTCTTTTTAAATTTTTATTTTTTTAAATTAATAAGCATTTATTTCTCTCTCTCCCAGCACTACCACCCCTCTACTAAGGAAGGAAGGAAGGAAGGGAGGGAGGGAGGGAGGGAGGGACTGAGGGAGGGAGGGATTGAGGGAAACAAGTATTTATTAAACATCTACTATGTGCTATGCACTGTGTTAAGCCTTTATATTCTGAAGTTCTATTCTTATCTCTACATAAATCCAGTGGTTAAAAGGGCTATTGGCCTAAAACTCATGCTAATGTTGTTTTTTCCAGGCAGGATGGATTGAGAGCAAAACCTCAAAGGCAGAGAGAGACTGCATAATACACTGGAAAGAGCATTGCCTCTAAAGTCAGAGTATATGGGTTCAAATCCCACCTCTGATCCTTACTGTGTGACCTTAGGCAACTTATTTAACATTTCTGAGCCTGTTTCCTCACCTATGAAACAAAGGAAGGGGTTGGATTTGATGACCTCTTGGGTCCCTTCTAGCCCTGTGTGTTCTATGACCAGGAAGGGATAGATAGACAAACAGACAAAAAGATAGATACAGAGACAGATTTCTCCCAGACTCCTTGCACAGCAAGGTCCAGCTTGATGAAGGGAATGCCATAGTACATGAGTACCCAGGGGCTTGAGCAAAAGCACCATGCTCAGTAGCTCCCATGAGCCAGGCCCTAGAGCTAAGGTGAGCTGGCCTCCTAGGGCTCTGATCTAGGGTCAGTGAGGGGGGAATCTCAGAGGGAAATACAGAAGCTGACCCCACTATGGATCAGCTCAAGTTAGGCTTAGAGATTGCTGGGGTGGCTGATGCCTTAGAGTGCTGACACCATTACTTTCCCAGCTGCCACCCTCTCCCCCCACTCCCAGCCCCGGGCAGTGCCCCTTACATAACCTGCCACTAAACCCTTGCTCTGACAGAGAAGCACTATTTGGGATTTAGAACATCAGCTTGAGGGCTTGGCACAGTAATCAGGGCTGTGCAGGGGGCAGCTGGCTCTGTCTGCCCTAGGGGAGGACGGTTGACACTGATGCTTTAGTCCCTGAGAAGGTCTCTAAGAATATCACCTCATGATTCCACTAGCATCAATTTCAGGAACTGCCGACTGAACCGCTCCCCACCCCTTCTACCCCAAACTTAGACACACCCAGGCCCAACTCCCATTCTTGGAGGGTACTTGGGTGTCTGAATCCAGGGCTCCATTCTTTCTCCTCCAAGATCCAACTGAAGAAACCCATCCACAAGAAATAGAGGTGGCCCTGGTGCCCTACTTATGTTCATCCACGTTTACTTTCTACCAACAATAGGAAACTGGCCCCCTGGGCATTGCCCTGGCCAAGTCAAACTCAGGCCTCAGGTATAACCATTTGCCCCTGTTCCTGGGTCCCAGCTGTTGTGGAGTGCGCAAATACCTTTGTAGGCGGTAACTCAAAGGCTGCAGGGGGCCGAGGCAGGGATTGCAAGCATAGGCTTTCTTCACAAACTGAAAGCTAGATGGGACCATCAAGGCATAAGATCATATTGAGAGCTGGGAGAATCCTCTGGGGTCAGCTAGTCACATCAAGGAAACGGAGGCCCAGAGAGATTCAACAACTCATCCGAGGTTCTGCACGTAAGATTGTTCATGGAGCCAGGAGTTGCACCCAGATCCTCTGAATTCTCCGCTTTCCACTGGGCCTTGTTGCCTTTTTCTCCATAGAAGCAAGGACAAGAGTTCATCCAAATGGAGAAGCCAGTGGGCAGGGAAATGAGCTATGTAACCTCACCACCACCACCACTTCAGGAAAGATGTGGGGTATATGTTGAAGGAGTTAAGTGTTACAGTTCTTGGGCTTCTGGCAATGACTCCTGAATACTTCCCTATTTCCACTCACCTGCTCAGTGTTTCTTTTTTTGTTTGTTTGTTTGGTTTTGCAGGTCAATGGGGATTAAGTGACTTGCCCAGGGTCACACAGATAGTGTCAAGTGTCTGAGGTCAGATTTGAACTCAGGTCCTCCTGAGTCCAGGGCCAGTGCTTTATCCACTGCACCACCTAGCTGCCCCCCTGCTCAGTGTTTCTTGAATATTCTACCTACCCCCAAGATCAAAGTGTCCAAAAGGGCACTTGGCTCCTTTCCTTTACCCCATCCCCATTATTGACCTCCCTATTTCTTATTCATGGTACCATAATCCTCCCAGTCTCCTAGACTCAAGGAAGTAGAGCCATCTCCCCTACCACCTCCCAAATATATGTGTATACATCCAAGTCCATGTAGCCAGATGGTACAGAGCATATAGCGGATAGACCTCTCAGCCCAGATTTGGGAAGACCTCAGTTTAAATCCTGCCTCTGACACTTGATACACATGTGACCGTGACCAGGTAACCCCTCCTTACTTTGGTTTCCTTATCAGAAAAATTAGAGTGTTAACTCAATGGGTTTTAAGATCCCTTTCAGCTCTAAATCTATGGTCCCACGATTCTGCTTCTAAAATATCTTTTGTGTCTTTCCTTTCTTCTCTACCCTCACTCTCCCACCCTCATTCAGGTCCTCCGGACTTCTTGTTGTCGTTCCGTCATTTCTGCCATGTCCAACACTTTGTGACCCCATTTGGGATTTTCTTGGCAAAGATACTGGAGGGCTTTGCCATTTCCTTCTCCAGCTCATGTTATAGATGAGGAAACTGAGATGAATGGGGTGAAGCGACTCGTCAAGTTACATAGCTAAGAACTGTCTGAGGCCAAGTTTGAACTCAGATCTTCCTAACTCCAGGCCCGGCACTATATCCATTGTGCCACCTAGCTGCCCTCAGGACCTCTTCCTGGAATGATTTTTTTTTTGGGGGGGGGGGCTGGGCAATGAGGGTTAAGTGACTTGCCCAGGGTCACACAGCTAGTAAGTGTCAAGTGTCTGAGGCCGGATTTGAACTCAGGTCCTCCTGAATCCAGGGCCAGTGCTTTATCCACTGCGCCACCTAGCTGCCCCCTCAAATTATTTTAATAGTCTTTAACTCTAGGGTTGTCAGCCTGGGGCATGTGTGCTTCATAGGGACACAAGGAGCTTCTCAAATGGGTTCAGGAAATATTTGGTAATCACAACATTGTCCAGTTGAATTCATTAATCTCTTCATTTTTTTTTTTAATTGGACCCAGGGGCTAGGGTTTTTGTTTGTTTGTTTGGTTTGGTTTTGGGTTTTTTTTGCAGGGCAATGGGGATTAACTGACTTGCCCAGGGTCACACAGCTAGTAAGTGTCAAGTGTCTGAGGCCGGATTTGAACTCAGATCCTCCTGAATCTAGGGCCGTTGCTCTATCCACTGTGTCACCTAGCTACCCCTCTTCATTTCTTAATGTATATACGCGTTATAAACTCCAATTGATCAGCTTTCATATTGAATGTGGGGTGGGGTTACAGGATGGATTACTGAAAACCAAGGGGCACAGGGCCTGAAAAGGGTTGAGAAGTCATGCTCTAAATGCAGGCCTGCAGCCTAAATAACTGCATCAAAGACCAAATCACAGAGTAAGCATGTTAAATAAATAAGCGTGTTAAAGAGAATGATAACAGTGAGACATCAAAGCAGAACTTAGTTGACCTCAGAGGAAAATTAGTATCTTGGAAGACATATTAACAAAGCAAAATGAAAAAAGAGAATTGATTAAATAAACATGCAATTTAAAATATTATTTAAATCATCTCCTGAGCGGCCTGCCTGTCTCTCCAGCCCACCTTTTTTTTTTCTTTTTTTAGTGAGGCAATTGGGGTTAAGTGACTTGCTCAGGCCACCTTTTTTTTTTAATGTTTTTTTTTAAGTAATAAACATTTTTATTTATAGTTTGGGGTTCCAATTTTTACCCCTCCTTTCCTCCCTCCCCTCCCCCCTCCCTGAAGTGGTAAGCAATTAGATATAGGTTATACATATACGAGTATGTAGAACGTGACCATATTAGTCATTGTATAAGAAAACTTGAATAAAAGAAAAAAATGAAAGAAAGTGAAAAATAGCATGCTTCAGTCTGTGTTCCATCAATATTGGTTCTTTCTTTGGAGGTGGATAGTATGTTTCATCCATAGTCTTTTGGGATTGTCTTGGATCAATGTACTGTCAAGAATAGTTAAGTCTTTCACAGTTCTTCAAACAATATTTCCAGCCTACCTTTCACACAGCTAACAAAATCATCTCCCTGATATCCACATTGGACCATTTTCCTCAACTACTCAAGAGCCTATGACTGGATGAATGGATAGAGGGCAGAGACTAGAACTCAAGCCTTGGACCACCCCATCTAGCCCCCACTGACCCCTCCCACCCTAGCCCCATATCAAACCATACATAATTTTTCTTCAAAGCCACAGAGTCAAGGGCCTATTCCTGCACCCCTCCCTATTACAGGCCTACCTCTCTTAGAATCACTAAGAAGTCAATCCCTCTCTCACCAGCCTCTCTTTTCAAAGCTACGTCCAGGGGCCCCCTCTCAGCTCCCACACCCACCTCAGGCCCATGCCCAGCTTTAGAAGCAGGCTTCCTCAATTCACCCCTGCTGGCTCCCCTCCCCAAAGCTGCCTAGCCTCAAGTCCGACCTAGATCTCTGACTGCCGCCATCTGTGGCGACAGCCCCTTCCTGACCTCAGCAGATTTATGGCTGTCAGATTGCTCTTCCCCTATCCCTCTGATGGGTCTTAGCCTTCTTGACATCATTTAGAACATCCTGAGCCTCCGAGCCACCAACCCCATCCCCCCCAATACATTATTCTCTTAAGTCCTCCCACTCAGAGCACGGGAAGGTGTCCTGGTCTGTGTCAAGGCATGCTTAGCTTCTCTCTCCTGGTGTCAATTCAACAATACTAACAATTGAGCAAGGCTACTAGTGTTTTAGCAAATAGCAGAGTGGACAAAGAGGCAGCAAAGTGGTTCAGGGGAAAATGTCTTGGACCTCAAGGCAGGAAGATATCTGTTCAAATCTTGCCTCAAATACCTACTGGTTACATGACCCTCAAGAAGTTATTTAACTTCTTGAAGCCCCAATTTCCTTATCCATAAAATGAGGATAAGAATGTCATCTACCTAAAAGGGTTGTTGCGAGAGTCAGAGGGGTATGATGAACTTGGTTTATTGTATCACGGATTATTTAGACTTAAGAAAATATTAATAATACCATGTAAACTAAAAGTGTATATGCAATAAGGTTTTTTTTTGGGGGGGGGTTGGTGAGGCAATTGGGGTTAAGTGACTTGCCCAGGGTCACACAGCTAGTAAGTGTCAAGTGTCTGAGGCTGGATTTGAATTCAGGTCCTCCTGAATCCAGGGCCAGTGCTCTATCCACTGCACCACCTAGCTGCCCCCTATGTAATAAGTTTTAAAGAAATTTAATGTGTGTGCATATTTTTTTTCAAAGAACAGTTAAACTCCCCCCCCCCCCCCCCCCCCCCCCCCCCCCGAGAACTAGTTGTTAAATTACACCGCTGGAGTCAAATGAGATAATATGTGTAAAGCCCTTTACAGGGGGCAGAGAGGTGTCGCAGTGGATAGAGCACCAGCCCTGGATTCAGGAGGACCTGAGTTCAAATCCAGCATCAGACACTTGATACTAGCTGTGTGACCCTGGGCAAGTCACTTAGCTCTCATTGCCCTGCAAAAATAAAAACAGGGATAAAGCACTGGCCCTGGATTCATGAGGACCTGAGTTCAAATCCGACCTCAGACACTTGACATTTACTAGCTGTGTGACCCTGGGCAAGTCACTTAACCCCAGTTGCCTCACCCCAAAACAAACAAACAAACAAACAAAAACCAAAAAAAGCCCTTTATAAACCTTAAAGCCCTAGAGAAATGCTAGATAATAATAATAACAATAGATAACATTTATATAGTGCTTGCTATATGCCTGGTGCTGTGTTAAACACTTTACAATTATTACCTCATTGGGTCCTCATTGGACACCTTGGGAGGTAGATGCTATTATTGTTTCATTTTACAACTGAGGGATCTGAGACAGACAGAGGTTAAGTGACTTGCCCAGGGTCACACAGCTCACCATTCAGTCACACCAGAGGAGTGAGCATTTGGGACATATTAGTCAGTAAGCACTTAATAAGCATCTGCCATGTGCCAGACGGGCACTAGGTTAAGGGCTGAGGATACAAAGAAAGGTAAAAATAACCCCCAACCTCAAGGGGCAAATATTGACATGAAAATAACTAAACTGTATACAAGAAACATTCAGTATAAATAGAAAATAATCTCAAAGAGAAGGCACGGGGCGGGGCGAGGGGGGGTAATGAATAATGATGTAATGGGAAAAAAAATACTGGACTTGGAATCAAGAGATTGTATTTGGGTTAGAATCCCCAAACTGCCACCGAACAGCTCCTCGATCATATACAAGTCACTTCACTTGAAGCAACTAAGGGGCACAGTGGGGTAAACTGTTAGGACTTGGAGTCATTAAGACCTGAGTTTCAATCCTGCCTCAGAAACTTATGTGCAGTGTGATGCTTGGCAAAGCACTTAAACTCACTTAGCCTCAATTTCCTCATGTGTAAAATGGGGGTGATAATAGCACCTGCTGGGGGACAGTTAGGTGGTACAGTGGATAAAGCACTGGTCCTGGATTCAGGAGGACCTGAGTTCAAATCCTGCCTCAGACACTTGACACTTACTAGCTGTGTGACCCTGGCCAAATCACTTAACCCTCATTGCCCCACCCCACCCCCCAAAAAAAGCATGAAAAGGGGCAGCTAGGTAGCACAGCAGGTAGAGCACCAGCCCTGGATTTAGAAGGACCTGAGTTCAAGACACTTAACACTTACTAGCTGTGTGACCCTGGGCAAGTCACTTAACCCCAATTGCCTCACCAAAAAAAAAAAAGAAAAAACAAAGAAAAAAGATAATAGCACCTGCCTCACAGAGTTGTTGTGAAGATCAATTGAGATACCAGGTGTGCTTTACAAACCTAAGTGGTATATCAATGTTAACGATCACTTAGCCCCTCTGAGCCTCAATTCCCCCACCTTTAAGATAAGATAAGAATCATAGTGCCACATGGGCTTGACCCAAAGAAACTCTATAGGGATGTGATTTTATTCTTCCAGTAACCCAGGCTAAATCACTTCGTTTCTGGACCTCAGTTTTCTGATTTGTGAGATAAAGGGATGAGATGAGCTCTAAAGCTGCTTCTATCTCTGACACTGTGTACCTCTATAACTCAAATTCTAAAAATCTGTTTCTAATAATTGTATGGCTATATTTTGTTTTTTACATTGTCCCCATTTCTCCCTTCTATGTGATTATTCCAAACTTTCTCATTTCTCCTTAAGCCTCCCACACCACTCACTCCTCTCTGCTCAGAATTTTGCTTCATACTTCCCTGGGGGAAAAAAAAAGATGCCATTCATTGAGAACTCCACTTCATCCTCCTTTTTTTCCTTTTCCTTTTCCTTTTCCTTCTCCTCCTCCTCTTCCTTTTCTTCTTCTTCTTATTGCTCCTCCTCCTCCTTCTCCTTCTTCATCTCCTGTTCCTCAGATATCCTCCTCCACTATCTCCTCTTCCACTCCTTTCTTTTTTTTTTCTTTTTTAAATTTTTTTTTGAAAATTTTTGTGGGGCAATGGGGGTTAAGTGACTTGCCCAGGGTCACACAGCTAGTAAGTGTCAAGTGTCTGAGGCTGGATATGAACTCAGGTCCTCCTGAATCCATGGCTGGTGCTCTATCCACTGCGCCACCTAGCTGCCCCCCTTCCACTCCTTTCTTGGAGGATGACGTGGCTCTTTTCCTTTCCAAGGCCCCAAACTCTATAATTCCCCCTTAATCTCATCCCCTCTTGTCTTCTCCCTCTGATTGTCCCCACTATCACAGCCCCCTTCCCCTTCATCTTCAGTCCCTTCCTATCTACTGGCTCCTTCCCTGCTGCCTACAAACATTCCCATGAATCCCATCCTTAAAAAAACAACCTTCATTTGATCTCAACATCTCTACTGACTACCTCTCTATACATCTATATCCAGCATCCTATATCTCTCCTCCCTCTCTCAGCTAGACTCCTAAATGAGAGAAAGCCACCCTATAGATGCTTCTACTGCCTCTCTTCTCACTCCTCAACTCTCTGAAATCCGACTTCAGACTTCATCAATCAACGGAAACCATTCTCTCCAAAATGAACAATGTCCCTTAACTACCAAATCTAATGGGCTTTTCTCAATTCTCATTCTTCTTGACCTTTCCACCACTCCCCCTCAGAAGCCATAGAGCCCCACCTCTTCATTTTAAAGATGAGGGAAATGGGTGTCATCAAGGTTAAATGCCACACAGCTCCCAAGTGTCTAAAGAATTTAAAACTAGGTCTGCTTGAATCCAAGCCCAGTAGTAGTCCATCCACTGTGGCACACTGAAGTGTTTCCCACAGCCTGTTGTTGCAAATGCATGAAGCTATGAGGCAGAAGGTCAGGAAATAGCTAATGCTTCTATCTGGTTGGAATAGAGAGCCCAGGAAGGGAAAGAGAATGATAAAAAGCTGAGGAGGTAGGTAGGAGCCAGACTGGGAGAAGGCCTTACATGACAGGCCAAGGAGTTGGTGTTTTATCCCAGGCCAAAGCTGAAGGAATCACAGGTGATGGAAGATCTGGGCTGATCTGTGACTGACATCTGCTGGGGCAGACGCCAAAGGATTACCCTGGATAAAGCCTTGAATCTGCTCCTGAAGGCTGTCAGAGACCATTTAATTACTCAATTGCTAATTACCCAGCAGGTCTAGACACGACTGCCAGGAAGCCTCCCATGTTTGGCATCTATGCAGGGGCAGATGGTTAAGGACAGTAGAGTCAGCCCTTTGGAAGATACTTAGAGGACCCCACTAGTAATGAGCCCCTCCCCCTTGTGGTTTAAGGCCCTCCTTATCCTTCCACACCTCATTAAGGCTGCCTATTTATAACCCTTCCAGTCCCAGGGCCCCCCCACCCTGTTATAGGGCCATAGACCCCTGATTACAGGCTTCCCTTAGTCATGGGCTCCCCTGTTGCAGATTCCCTAGCCATGTCCCCCATCAACATCTTTGGTCATCCCACCAAATCACAGGCCTTGTTAGTCCTAGTTCCACCCAGATTATAACCTTACTCCTGATTAGTGCCCACCTGTCCACTCACACATACTTCATGGTTAGAGGTCCCCAGTCACAGGTCCTCCATTTATAGCTTCGCCTGGCCATAGCCCCATCAAGGTTCCCATGGCAGTGACGCCTATCAATAGGTTCCCCAGTCACAGATACCCTCAACCATAATGCCCATAAGCTCCTTCAGTTCCTTTCTAGTCATAGACCGTCTTGGTAATATATTCCCCCAAATCACTGGTCTGTTCTGGTTATAATAACTCCCAGAAGATCCCCTTCCCTTTTCATCACAACAGTCCCTATTAGCCACCACTTAATTTATAAACCCCCTTGGACATATTCTTGATGAGTCATTGGTCCCCCTTGATTACAGCTTCATACTCACACACACACACACACACACACACACACACACACACACACAATTTTTTGTTTGTTTTTGCAGGGCAATGGGGGTTAAGTGACTTGCCCAGGGTCATACAGCTAGTAAGTGTCAAGTGTCTGAGGCCAGATTTGAACTCAGGTACTCCTGAATCCAGGGCCAGTGCTTTATCCACTGCGCCACCTAGCTGCCCCAAGATTTTTTTTTTGGGGGGGGGTGAGGCAATTGGGATTAAGTGACTTGCCTAGGGTCACACAGCTAGTAAGTCTTAAGTGTCTGAGGCTGGATTTGAACTCAGGTCCTCCTGACTCCAAGGCCAGTGCTCTATCTACTGCACCACCTAGCTGCCCCCCCCACACACACACACGATATTAACAGTCATAACTATCATCCCTATTGCCTCCCACCTAGTTCTAAATACCATCTGGTCATAAACCCCCAACATTCACCATCATCTTCCCTTGATCATGTATCGTCCAAGTCAAGGGTCCCCCTGATTGTAGCCCCACCTCATGACAAACACCTATCACCATAGCTCCCAATAACCACATAGTCAAAGACCCCTTTAATAATGAACCCCCTCAGACATTAAACGTCCTGGCCAAACTATTTATTCCCTGCCCTCTTGGCATAGACCCCCATAGCCTGGACCTATATTTTCTCCAAAAATTCAGCTCCCTTTTCAAGAAGACAAAATGCAGTTAGTGTTTGCCCATGATAGCACCATATTGACCTTCTTGCTGGTATTATTATTTCTATTTTACAAATGAGGAGCTGAAGCTCAGAGAGGTTAATTGAATTGCCCATAGTCACACTGCTGCTAAGTATCAAAGGTGGGATTTGAAGCTAGATCTCTATTGATTCCAGGTACAATATGCTTTCCACTATACCATGACACAATCTCTGTTCTAGAGGAGCTTATAGTCTAGGAGGGGTAATAGACCTGTGCAAAAACAAATACAATGTGGGGCAGCTAGGTGGCGCAGTGGATAGAGCACCAGCCCTGGAGTCAGGAGGACCTGAGTTCAAATCTGGCCTCAGACACTTGACACTTACTAGCTGTGTGACCCTGGGCAAGTCACTTAACCCTCACTGTCCCCCCCCCCAAAAAAAGATACATGAATACATTTCAGAGGAATTCAGAGTGGAGAGAGATCACTTCTCTGGGGCTTCATTGGTGGTAGCAAAGCATCTAGTAATTGATCAGAGAGAGGGGAGATGGTAGAAGGAAGATTCAAAAAATAGCATGAAAGTGACTGAGAATGGCAGGTCCAGCAGCTGAAACAGAAAAGTAAGGGGGAGAGGTACACAGATCAAGGTCCCACATTATAGGGTGACTATTCCTCTGTGGAAAAAGAAGAGGCATCTTATATTATCTTCCCTTTAGGCTATCTCTCCCTGACCCAGTGCTAGTCACAGGAAGCCACATCAGATCAATTATCTGGCTGCACTGTGGTTGAGCAGAAATAGCATTCACATTCAGGAGACCCCTCCTTAGACATGGATGAAGGCTAAGAGAGGAAAAAAGAAAAAAACCTGGTGAAGCAGATAAAACTGGCGACCTGAACCTGCAAAGATGTGACCATCATTGCCCTCAGGACATATTGGCTTTTTCAGTCCTGCTGAGGAGCTGAGAGAGTGTTCCTTAGACATGAACTCACTAGGAGGTGCATGGAGATCAGAGATAGTTGGCTACTGGGCCATTGAAGAAATAGCCAAGCCACACCAAATCTGAAGCTATACTATAAAGTGGCAATCATCAAAACCATTTGGTATTGGCTAAGAAATAGAGTGGTAGATCAATGGAATAGGTTAGGCATAGGAGACACAGTAGTAAATGACTATAGTAATTTACTGTTTGATAATCCCCGAAACTCCAGCTTCTGGGATAGGAACTCAGTATTTGACAAAAACTGCTAAGAAAACTGGAAGATAGTACGGTAGAAACTAGGCATAGACCAACATCTTACACCATATAGTAAAATAAGGTCAAAATGGGTACATGATTTAGACATGAAGGGTGATACCATAGGTAAATTAGGAGAGGAAAAAATAGCCAACAGGATCCCAGGGACCTGGGAAAGATGTGTGTGGTAGGGTCCCATTGAATTATGACCCCCTTGATTCATTTTATGGTGTCTCGTTTTGTGGTTTCTATAATCCTTCAGATGATATATACAAGGAGAGATTCACTTTTAGAATTTTTTTGACTGCAAGTGCCATTCTTTTTCTGAGAATGCAGATGAATCAATTTTATTATTATTAGAGGGGCAGCTAGGTAGCACAGTGGATAAAACACTGGCCCTAGATTCAGGAGGACCTAAATTCAAATCCAGCCACAGATACTTGACACTTACTAGCTATGTGACCTAGGCAAGTCACTCATTGCCCTACAAAAACAAAAACAAAACAATTTTATGATTAGAGAAATTGCCTTGATATATATACATACTTCTGTAAAGCAACATCTACAATTAAGCCTTTTCCTTTGTGTTGGGATACTCATGTACTGAAAGATTTTTCTCCCCTCCCCTATGGAATCTAAATTGACATTTATGTGGAGAATCCCAAGAGAAAAAAATATGAGTTTTCACCAAAGGGTCTTTGATTTCTCCTATGAGAGAACAACTCTGGCATTGGCCAAGCAGTTTATGAAATAATATTTCTTTTTTCTTTTTTTTTTTTTTTTGGTGGGGCAATGAGGGTTAAGTGACTTGCCCAGGGTCACACAGCTAGTAAATGTCAAGTGTCTAAAGCCAGATTTGAACTCAGGTTCTCCTGAATCCAGGGCTGGTGGTTTAACCACTGTGCCACCTAGCTGCCCCCAATTACCTTTTTAAGGAAAATAAAAATAGCCTGATTTACAGGGAGACAAAGATTAGGATATTGTTCCCTCCCCCTCCTTTCGCAGTAAGGTCCTTAGAATATTCTAGAGCAGGGTGAAATAGGTTTACATAATCTTTTAGTGTTGCCAAATTTTTCCTGACCCCCACATTCAGGATTTTTGGGGGGGGGCATGAGGGTTAAGCGACTTGCCCCAGGGTCACACAGCTAGTAAGTGTCAAGTGTCTGAGACTGGATTTGAATTCAGGTTCTCCTGAATCCAGGGCCAGTGCTTTATCCACTTCGCCACCTAACTGTCCCCACTATATTCAGTTTTGTAACCCCATATGAGGTGGTAACCCATGAAGCCCTGTTCTACAGAACCTTCCATAGCTTAAATGATTTATGACTGTTGGTCAGCCCTGACCTTTAATATTCAAGAAGCCTGATAGAAAAGGTGGGGGGAAAAAAAACAACAAAAAACTAAAGCATAAATATAGCAAAAGCAAAACAAATACTATAACTGCTTCCTGAAGGAATAACTGAATCTACAAGAGTCCCAGGAAAGAAAAGGCCCTGAGTCTAAATATATTTTAATGCATCTCATTTGAACATAGTCTTGTACAGGGTTTCCATCCCCCCCCCTTCTCCCCACCCTGCTCCCTACTGAGGATGCTATTGCATAATCACTTATCTGGAGCAGCCTTTGAGGTCCAATGGAGGAATGAGAAAATGATCTGGAATCCACCCCTTTCCCTAGCTATTTTCTCCCCTCCATTCGACATGTAGATCACTCAGTCCAGTCGGCTATTCACTAGCTCTCTTCCCATAGTCTGACTTTCCTAAATTCCCTGGCAAGATGGAGTATCTAAAGGAGATATAGGAGTAATTAGCTTCCAACTCTACCCAGCTGTCCCACAAAGCTTCAGTGCAATAAGAGAATCCCTGGAGGCTCCTCCACAGGAGGCATGGCTCCTCTGTTCCCTTCCATAGCCCCCCATTCCCTCTCCCACCTGGCATTCTCTCATGCAGCTCTCCTGGGAAAGGAATGCAGGTTTCATTTTCTCTCCTTTCTTGGCTTAGAAATGAGTATACAGGGGCAGCTAGGTGGCACAGTGGATAGAGCACTGGCCCTGGAGTCAGGAGGACCTGAGTTCAAATCTGACCTCAGGCACTTGACACTTACTAGCTGTGTGACCCTGGGCAAGTCACTTAACTCCAATTACCTCACCAAAAAAAAAAAGAAAAGAAAAAAGAAAGAAATGAGTATACAGCTTACATTAGCTTCTGCCTCCATACCCTGCCACCCTCCTCTTAGCATGCTGACATCCCACCCACATTTGGCAGCCAGGTGACAAACTTGAGAAGTCAGGAGGTCCTGATTCCAGTGCCAAGGATGCATTCTGTTGGGGTTTCAAGGCCAAAGGCCAGACTTAAAGCTCAATGAGGAAGCTATTACTTACTGACTTCTGGTCCTAGGGGATGAACCTAGGAACAAACTACAGCAAGCAGAGTGGTCTAGTAGGGAGAGAAGCACTAGATTTACAGTTAGAGGACCTAATTTCAAATCGGGACTCTGCTTCTGACTGCCTCTATGACCTAGGGGGAAATCATAAGTACTTTCATGGTCTCATTTATAGAATGAATTGTTTGGCCTAGATCAGAAGTTCATAAACTGTTTTATGTCATGGACCCCTTTGGTAACCTGGTAAAACCCCTTCTCAGAATAATCTTTTTAAATAATTGAAAAGTGCACTAAATTTTAGTTCAAGATTAGTGAGAATAAATATGTCATTTTTTTACATCCAAGTTTATGGGCCCCTCGAGATCTATGGGATTTAATAGAAACCTTGGCTAAGACCTCCTGACCTAAGTCATCTCAAAGGTCCCTTTCCCAGCTAAATCCCATGAGCCTCTATTCTCCCTCTGGTGGCCCCACTAAGCAATAGCTCCTTGCTGATGTCCAACAGCCAACAATATTGATCAGCAGTTAACGTTGCTGCCCATCAGCACCCTCCCTGTTTTCACCCACATGGAGTAGGTCATGCTTATCAGAGGATTCTGGCCCCAAGCAATGAGTCTATATAATTAGAAAAAAAAAAAAAGAAACAAACCCAGCTTTAAAAGGAAGCCAGGTTCACATCAATAACCAACCAGTCATTCAATAACTATTGACTGAGCCCTGTATACACAGCTCCCCTCTGGAGGAAGCAGGAAGAGGAGGCACCCTGCCCCTCAGGGAACTCATAGTCTCAAAAGGGAGATAAGATTCACACTCATGAAAAGATAATTCCCAGAACAAGGAAGAATATGACTAAGTGCACAAACAGCAAGTGCTGTGAGACATCATAAAAGGGAAGGAGTCATGGGCTGGGGTGGTGGTCAAGGAAGCCCTCATAGAAGAGATGAGATGACCTGGGCCCTGGAGGAAAGATACTGTGCCTCAATCTGAAAGCAGAGAGAGGACTTTATGATCAGCTAAGAATATGATGGTTTGTCTTCCTTAAAGAGCACATAATCATGACAGCTGCCTCCACCCCCACTGGATTTCTAATCAACAACAGCAGCATTAGTCTGCATTAAAAAATACTGCAGTTCCAGGTTCACATTGATTGGGTTCAACCTTGAAGATTTCTCCATAGTAATTTTTTTTGCTTTTATTCAAATATGTCAAATTATATCAAATTGCTTTTGTTCACTTCAATGTAAATATTCTTTGCTACTTTACTCAGTTTATTTAATAGAGAGGGGGAAAATACCCTACTGTACTTCCCATCTTACATTCTGGAAATCACCTGTTTCCAATAGAAAACACCCAGCCTAACATCACATTCGAACTGCCCAAAACATCTCACCAGCCTAGGATGGCAGAAAGGACCATAGTAGTAGTAGTAGTAGTAGGCCTCCACCAGTCAAGGATGAGCATGGATCAATGCCTTGAAGAGCCACAGACTACAGTGTGGCTGTGTGTTGTATCTACCCCATGAGGAGTAGCTGGAGTGTCCTCTCCAGGGCGCTGGCCTGGGCGGATCAATATGGAAAACAAGCTGTTGCCCATGCAGCAGGTTTTCCCTCTCCATGACACTGGTGGATCCAAAGGAGAGGCAGAGCCAATACAGTTTGGCACCAGTGCCACCATAGGAGTTGCCAGAGGGATGTGATGTCCAACATCCAACTGCCTAAGGGACTCCGACTCCTGATTTTTCCTTGGGGTTAACTCCCGAAGCCTTTCCCATATATGGGTATAGCCGCAAGGCAGCAGAGGTTTAAAATCAGGGTTTCCTTCCCCTAGGTGTGTTGTCTGCCAAGGCTAATGAGCCCCACCTGCCTGAAGGAACTGGTTTTAAGGCGCCAGTGACTCGCCTTCGCCCCTTCTCCTGTTAGTGGAAACAGTTCTGCCACCAGAAGGCCAGGAGTTGGGCTTCGGTTGTCAGAGGTTATTGGAGATGCACACCATTGGAGCATTTTAAAGAGTGGGAGCTTATCCCCACTCCCACCCCAGCACGACAAACCTTTGGAACCAGAAAGGACCATGGTGATTGGCTAACCAGATACACACACACACACACACACACACACACACCCTCTGGTTATCAGATCTATATGATTAAGTTTTTTACACACTTAGATGTCTGGAGTGTTCATTCCACATTCATTACAAATTCAAAATGAAGTCATTTATGTCATTTATGACACATAACCTTGAAGAACATCTACTGTCATCCTATATATCTTGGGAAGCTTTCTTGCCTGGTCATTGTAAACAAAAGGAGTTATGCTCTCCCCTTTTAAAAGTTCTATTGATATAATTTATTATCAAACATTTACAAATTTCCCCCATTCCATGAAATATCTTATGTAACAAAGTAAAACAATATAGTGACTGCATCTGAAAACACAAGCAACATTCCATTATCTGTGGTTTGCCTGCACTTTTCTGACCTTAAATTTTTTTTTAATTAACAGTATTCTCTTTTTTTAATCCCTCCCACCCCACTGGGGGAGAAAAGAAAAGAAAAGTTAGTTTTGTGTAACAAATATGAATAGCAAAAGGAATGTAAATTTCTTCATTGGCTATACAGTATAGAAAAATGTGTATGCCTCATTCTATACCCTAAATCTATCAACTTTCCATCAGGAGGTGGACAATATGTTTCATTTGATCTCCAACCACAAGTCTCCCTGGAAAATCAGAACCTGGCACCCATCTCTCAAAGTCCCAGCCCCCTGAGGCATTAACATGGCATAGCTTTGTTAAAGTCAAAGAACAAAGGACTACTACCCCAGTCTGATTAGTAAGAGAACAGTCAAAAAGCACCTTTGAATGAAAATTGTTCCTTCTCCCTCCCTTGCAGGGGTTCTGTCACATGTGAAAACTTTATAATAGATGCATAGATATTGCATAACTCCAGTCCAGTACCGGCTGGCCTCCTTCTCTCTAATTCTGATCTTCCTTTGATCCAGTTTCTATTTCCTTATGATTGCTCCTAGCTACTGCTGCTACCTCATTGGCCCTGGAACTCACCAAGTAGTTACTACCCCTGCTCTAGTTCCCATCACCACCATCCAGAATGCCCTGTCTATCTTCTTTCCCGAAATCTTATAGTTCTTTTAGAATGACAGCAATCAGTAATGAATGTTGATTCAAAAGTGGTGAATAAAATCCTAGTCTTAAAAAAATAATGTCTTTTTTAAATCCCATAGCATATATTCCAAAAAGTATTCATCATGATAAAGTTGAATTTATAACAAGAATGCAAAGTTGGTTTAACATTAGGAAGAAAATTAACATAGTTATTTAAAATGACATTCCAAACTACATAATTATATATTACTAGGTACAGAAAAAGGTTTTGATAAGGGGGCAGCTAAGGGTATAGTGGATAGAGCACCAGCCCTGGAGTCTGGGGGACCTGAGTTCAAGTCTGCCCTCAGATATTTCACACTAACTGTGTGACCCTAGGTGAGTCACTTAACCCTGATTGCCTGGGGGGAAATGTTTAATAATAAATCACATCAGGGGCAGCTAGGCGGTGCAGTGGATAGAGCACCGGCCCTGGAGTCAGGAGGACCTGAGTTCAAATCCAGACTTAGACACTTAACACTTACTAGCTGTGTGACCCTGGGCAAGTCACTTAACCCCAAGTGCCTCACCAAAAAAAACAAACAAAAAGAATAAATCACATCAATAAAACTTTTAAAAGGGGGGGTGGTAATCCCTTTTGTTTACCATGACCAGGCAAGAATGCTTCCTAAGATATATAGGATGACAGTAGATCTTCTCCAAGGTTATGTGTCATAAATGACATAAATGACTTCATTTTGGAGTTGTAATGAACAAGGAATGAACACTCCAGACCTTGATAAAATATAACACTCATTTATGCCAAAAACCCTATAAAGAGTAGGTCTAAAAGGATTATTATTAATATAGCAAAAGGTATCTATCTAAAGCTAAAGGCTAGCATTATCTTTTGGGTCGGGGGGGCAATGAAAGTTAAGTGACTTGCCCAGAGTCACAGAGCTAGTAAATGTCAAGTGTCTGAGGTCAGATTTGAACTCAGGTCCTCCTGAATCCAGGGCCGGTGCTTAATCCACTGTGCCACCTAGCTGCCCCCAGCATTATCTTTTTTTCTCTTCTTTTTTTTTTTTTTGGTGGGGCAATGAAGGTTAAGTGACTTGCCTAAGGTCACACAGCCAGCAAGTGTCAAGTGTCCGAGGGCAGATTTGAACTCAGGTACTCCTGAATCCAGGGCTGGTGCTTTATCCACCTAGCTGCCCCAGCATTATCTTTTTGTTTTAGTTTTAGTTTTAGTTTTGTTTTGTTTTTTTGGTGAGGCAATTGGGGTTAAGTGACTTGCCCAGGGTCACACAGCTAGTAAGTGTTAAGTGTCTGAGGTGGGATTTGAACTCAGGTCCTCCTGAATCCAGGGCTGGTGCTCTATCCACTGCACCACCTAGCTGCCCCTCTGCAGCATTATCTTTTAAAAAAAATATTTCTTGACTATTCCAGCCTCTGACATTGTCACCACTCTGGTCTAGGGTCTCATCATCTCACACCTGGGCTATTCCAATGACTGTTGTTGGGTTTGCCTGCCTCATGGTCCACCCCAATCCATTCAGCCACTAAATTGGTTTTCCTAAAAAGCAGGTCTAATCATGTCACCTCCCTACTCAGTAAACTCCATGGCTCTCTATCGTCACTAGGATTGGGCACAAAATGCTACATTTAGCATTCAAAACCCTTCAGAACCTAGTACCCTCTTCCGTTCTTTCCAGACATCTTCCTGCCTTGTGCTCTGCAATAAAGTGACACTGGTGTCCTGGCTACTCCATGAACAATGCCCTCGATCTTGCGTCTTGAGGCATTTTCTCTGTCTGTCCTCCATGCCCGGTGTGCTCTCCTTCCTCTGCTCCCACTACGATCTTCTTGGCTTCCTTTAAATCCCAACTAAAAGCTCCTCTTGTGCTATAGGCTGTCCTCAACCCCTTTAGATCTGGTGCATTCCCTCTGCTGATTATTTCCTATTCATCATAGATATAGATCGCTTTATATTTCTTTGTTTGGTGCTATCTCCTCCATTAGTTTGTAAGCTTCTTCTTCTTCTTTTTTTTTTTTTTTTGGTGAGGCAATTGGGGATAAGTGACTTGCCCAGGGTCACACAGCTAGTAAGTGTCAAGTGTCTGAGGCTGGATTTGAACTCAGGTCCTCCTGACTCCAGGGCTGGTGCTCTATCCACTGTGCCACCTAGCCGCCCCTGTTTATAAGCTTCTTGAGGTCAGAGACTATCTTTTGACTCTTTTTTTATTCCCAGATATCAGCACAGTGTATGACACAGAGCAGGCACCAAATGAACAAAAATAAAAATAAAATAATAAATAAGTACTTAGTCAATTGATAATTTGACAGTTTATTTAGGGAATCCTAGAAGCCCAGTAGAAGCCCAGTAGAGACTAATGAAGACAATTAATAGCTTCAGTAAAGTAATGTGATTACAAAAGAAATCCACAAAAATCAACAGCATCTCTATATAACAATAAGAAAATTCAGGAGGAAAAATAGCGACATGACGTGCAAATATGTATATAAAACATGTAAAATATCTGAGAGTCAAAGCAGATTCAAGAACTATATAGAAACAAGTATAAATCATTCTTTTAAAAAGAAAACAACTGAGGGCAGCCAGGTGGCACAGTGGATAAAGCACCAGCCCTGGAGTCAGGAGTACCTGGGTTCAAATCCGGCCTCAGACACAATACTTACTAGCTGTGTGACCCTGGGCAAGTCACTTAACCCCCATTGCCCTGCAAAAAAACCCCCAAAAAACAAAAAAAAACCCCAAGTAAACAATTTAAATAACTAGAAGGATATTCAATGCTGATGTCTGGGCTTCTCCAATATAATGAAAATGAAGATTCTACTGAAACTAATTTATACCTTTAGTGCCATACCAATGAAATTACCAATGGGATATTTACAGAGCTAGACACACACACACACAAAATCATTGGGGGAACAAAAATTCAAAAACCCTTTAGGAGAATAATGAAATTAGAAATGAAGGGGGAATAATATTTTCAGTTATCAAGTTATGCCATAAAGTAACAATCATCAAAAATATTTGGTATTGACTAAAAAAGATCAGTAGAATATAATAATAATAACACCTACATAAAATTTACAAAGCCCTTTACTGACATTATCTCATTTTATTCCCACAATTCTGGGAGGTAGGTGCTGTTATAATCCCTGTTTTATGATGAGGAAGCTAAGGCAGACAGGTGAAGTGACTTTGCTAGGGTCACACAGCTAATAAGTGTGTAAGACTGGATTTGTGTTGTACTGGCTGCACTGTTGAAGGGTCAATTGGATTGGGTCATTCAACAAATGAAAGAAAAGGGATTTACTTAATTTAGGGTATTGTTCCTTCCACAGTCATGAGGGAAGCAGAGAGATTTCCATAGATAGAGAGAGGAGGGAACATGTTCCGGGTTTAGGAATGGCATGGGTGGTTTGAGAGAACAGGACAAGATTAAGGAATGGGAAATGGTCCAATGTGGCTGAAACTAGAATTGGAAAGGGTCATAGCGGGGGCAGCTAGGTGGCGCAGTGGATAGAGCACTGGCCCTGGGGTCGGGAGGACCTGAGTTCAAATCTGAACTCAGACACTTAACACTTACTAGCTGTGTGACCTTGGGCAAGTCACTTAACCCTCATTGCCCAACCAAAAAACCCCCCAAACAAACAAACAAAAAAAAAAAAAAGGAAAGGGTCATAGCTCTGTGAGTTCAGCCTGAAAAGCTAGATTGGAGGTAGATTCTAAAGATCTTTAGACTTTGTTCTAAGGGGAAAATGGAGTTACTAGAGATTTGGTGGGGTTGTGGGGATGTTGTTATGTTTACATCTGTAGTAGGTTCTTGCCATGGAAGCTGACCATTTTGTTCCTATACAAGGAAGCAGTCCCTAAGTCTTGATTAGTCCAAAGGACTAAGACTTGAGTTGTTAACACAGCTTTGCAGTTTTTTGTTTTTATTTTTTGGAAAGCAATCTGAGTTAAGTGACTTGTCCAGGGTCACACAGCTAGTAAGGTCAGATTTGAACTCAGATCCTCCTGATTCCAGTCCCAGTGCTCTATCCACTGCCCCAGCTTCTCAGTTTTAAGGATGTAATAGAAACCAACCCACATGGAATTGGTGCTCCTCTGACATGGTGAATACTGCTTTGCTATGTGAGTCATCCCCATACTCTATTGATTGTTTCTGTATGGAGATAAAGGAGACAAGTCTACCTGACCAATACAGTATCTTTTCTGAGTATCCTTTCCCAGACATGGCTAAGGAAACCTCCTTTTGTTAACTGTTAGATGATCTATGAGCTTCATTTTATTTCATTCCATTCCAGTCTTGAGCCTAAACTCCCAATCCGGCCTGAGTCAGGCCTTGCCTGTAACATAGGTGTGTTAGAAAAATTAGTTTGATAGTAGTATGTGGGATCAACTAAAGAAGAGGGGTGGGAGTGGAGGGAAGAACATTATTTAAAAAGCTATTATCAGGGCAGCTAGGTGACACAGTGGATAGAGCACTGGCCCTGGATTCAGGAGTACCTGAGTTCAAATCCAGCCTCAGACACTTGACTTTTTTTTTAAATTTTTTTTTTGGTGAGGCAATTGGGGTTAAGTGACTTGCCTAGGGTCACACAGCTAGTAAGTGTCAAGTGTCTGAGGTCAGATTTGAACTCAGGACCTCCTGAATCCAGGGCTGGTGCTCTATCCACTGCGCCACCTAGCTGTCCCAGACACTTGACATTTACTAGCTGTGTGACCCTGGGCAAGTCACTTAACCCCCCAAAAAACAAACAAAAAAAGGCTATTATCATAGTCCAGATGAGAGGTAATAGCGGCCTGATCTAAGATGACAGCAGTAGTGGATGAGATATTGGGAGAGAGATTGTTTCATCAGATACCCTTAGCATTTTCTATGTCAATCTGGTGAAGCCTATGAGCCCAGAGTGATGTTTTTAAAAGCATATAATATGATGCATGGGATTATAAAGGAAACTATATCAAAAGAGTTATAAAAATGGTTTTTTAAATAAATTCATCAAACCCAGGTTAAGAACCCTTGGTTTAAAGAAAATAGGTAGGACTAGGCTGCTGATTAGATGGGTGAGGGCAGAGAGAAGAGTGAATCAAGAAGTCATATCTACCATCCCAGGATACAGCCCCCAAACCCCTTGGACATTCAGGCTTCCCTAGAGGAAGACCAGAGGCTCTACCTGAAGCCCTCCATATTCCTACAGGTGCTGCTGGGGAGGTAGGTGCTCTAGGTAGGCCAGCCTTCAGTCAGGTCAAAGCTTCTCACACTTGGCTTAGCTTTCCCATATTGGCTTTTGTCCCTGATGGGCAATGATTTGATTGAACATGGCCCTGGGCTTTCCTGGTTTGTCCTCTTATCCGTGTCCACAGTGAATTTGCCTTCACACCTGGCCACTCTACTAAGGATATCAGCCCCAGCCCCAGCTCCAGCTCTGTGTTAACCGGACAGGGGTTCTGCGAGACTTGGACAGGTTTGCAGACAATGCCAGGGGTGGGAAAGGGGGACTCCAGGGTTAGGGGGTTGGAGGAGAGGGAGATAGCTGGCATGTAATGCTGTGGGGGGGGGGTTCTATAAGGATTGCTCCCAGGCTCAGCCCTGCTCCCACCATACCCTTGCTATGCCCCTATTCACTGGGATCTTGGCTGAAACAGGCTGGTCTGTGTAATTGTGACTCTATGGGGATACTCTCAAAGTGAGTCTATGATGGGACTGAGCATGGAAGGTGATAGTGAATTCAGGAATCAGTCATTGATAGAAATTAAAGAATGGAATGTACTCCTCTTTGCAGGAGGTTTGGGGCAGGGAGGAGCAGGCAAACTTGTTTTGTGGCAGATGATATGGACAAAGGGGCAGCAGGTGATAGAACCCAGAAACATCTGGTGTTGGCATTCATGGTCCCTGAGGCGTCCCTCTGTGGCCATGCCACCTTGTCTTCCCCGTTAAGCACGGGGAGAGTCAATTAGATCCCTAGCTGAAATGACTGAGGTCATCCACTGAAGATCTAGTGAACTAGCTGTTTCTCTATAGTACACAGAGAAAGGAAGAAAAGAGGGTAAAGAGACATTTTAAGAAGAGCCTTCCCAGTCCCTTGACCGAAGAACTGAGCGCATGCAGAGAAAGAAGACAACTCCTGCAGAAAGGACAGAACTGGCCAGATGGTATTGGAGTTAGAAAGACCTGGGTTTGAATGTTGTCTTACTACGTTTACTAGCTATAAGTGCGGTAAAATGACCCTGGGCCAGTCATTTAGCCTCTCTAAGCCTCAGTTTCCTCACCTATAAAATGAGGGTAATAATGGCACCTACCTCACAAGGTTTCGGTGAAGATCAAAGGAAATCAGCAATGCAAATTGATTCTCGCTATTGTTATTCCACCAATATTTTCTACCTCTCTAAACAAACCCCACCGCTTCTTCTAGAGTCCAGGAGTCGGGATCCTTGCTGCTACTGGGGGAATACTGCTCATCACTCCCCCACCCCTCTATTTTTTCTTCTGAGTTTTAGCTGAGACAGAATTAAGAGAAAGAAACCATAAGGTGTCAGCCAACAATTTCGGTGACCAACTCAAAATTGTTGGATCAGAAATATGTGCTCTGAAAACTTTAATTGTTTTCCCTGGTTCCCCTGAGTTTGTTGGGTTTTTGTTTTGTTTTGTTTTTTCATTTTGGAGGGGGAAAGGTGAAACAAGGCTGAAATAAAATCGGAAATCAGAGGTAAATCAGGGCACCCCTAGTGGCCAAGTGTGGTGGTAGTTGCAATGGGCTCAACTCTGAAACCCGGAGGAATGAAGCATTTATTATGCCAGACACTGAGCTAAGTGACTTGCCCAGAGTCACACAGCTAGTAAGTGTCAAGAGTCTGAGGCTGTTTTTGAACTCAGGTCGTCCTGAATCCACGCCCAGTGCTTTACAAATATTACCCAAGGGATCAGGATCAAAGCGCTAGAACTAGGAGGGACCTCAGAAGCCATCTAGCCTTTGTTTTACAGAGGAGGGAACTGAGGCTCAGGAAAGGGAGTGATTTGCCCAAGGTCACACAGGTAGGAGGTTCCTAGTGAGAAGGGGTTAGAATTAGAGAAAGTTAGAGCTCTAAGAAACCTCAGATATCTACTTCAGGGTTTCTTAACTTATTTTGTAACCCTAACCCTTTGGTAATCTGATGAAGCCTACAAGCCCTTTCTCACAATTAAAGAATAAGTAACAAATTAATTTAAATAAACAAAATGAAATCCATAGGGAGGGTTGCAAAGGAAACCAGTTATACAATTGTCAAAAATATTTTAATAAGTTCACAGACTTCTGAATCAAATTGTCTAGTTCAGCTATGGGGGGTAGGAAGAGAGACAGAGACACAGAGAGAAGTCGAGAAGGAGGGGAGAGGGGGGGAGACAGAGAGAGACAGAGAGAGAGAGATGTTTAATCTAGATCTAGGAGAGACAGTTGGATGTGACACAAATGCTGACATGCCTCTCTCCTCTCCTTATTCCACGTCATGGACGCAGTCTGAGGGTCACTCAGAGACACAATCTGGTCAACATAGTCACAACCTAAGGGCCTCCAGGGGATGCTGGGTCCCAGAGGCTATGAGAGAGGGAAGGCATGACTTCTCATAAACCTTTCTCCCCCTCCCATCCCCTTTGTGACCTTCTGATCCCTGTGAGGGAGCACCAGTGCCCTGTGTGGACCCATTGTTTGGCCCCTCTGTACCAGCCAGGCCGGTTTAGATGAAATGTCTCCCTCTGACCCCTCCTTCCCTCTTGGGACACCTTGTACCCATCCCAGTTCCTCACCCAGCTCCCCCTCCCCACAGGGAGTGAGGCACAGCAGGCACCTGGGGACAATAACAGCATCAGTGATGACAGAGCAGCTTTCCTAGTCTGGGATGTCTTGGTGTCAGCATAGGTCATGCCCCTCCATGGCTGGCAGTAATCTATGGTTTCACAAGTGGCCATGATTCTGGTGAGTGACCTTGCTCAACTCAACCAGAATGCCCTGGGACAATGATCTGGCATCAGGCCTGTAGGACCTGTCAGAGCTTCTGGCATGGCCTTCAGGAAGGCAGAGTAGGGGTGGCCACCCCAGGATGAGGCATCAGAAATGACCTGGAGGGGCATTACTCTTAATATATGGCTCATTAAAGTGTTCAGGGCATATATTTGTGGTCATTCATTTGATTATCACCACAGCCCTTCAAGGGAGGTGGCATAACTATTATTAATTGTATTTTAGAGAAGGGAAATGACTCAACCAAGGTCACATACCTATTTAAGTGGTTGAGCTGAATCCATAAGCCATGTCTTCTGACTGCCAGTATTCTTGCACGCACACAAATAATAAGACAAGGCTTTAAGACTGGCTGGGTATTTTACCAACATTACTTAATTTGTTCCTTTCAACAACCCCGGGAAGTAGGTGCTGTTATTATCCCCATTTTATAGTTGAGAAAACTGAGGCTCGGAGAGGTTAAGTAATTTGCCCAGAGTCAAACAGCTCAGAGGTATCTGAGGCCAGATTTAGACCTAGGTCTTTCTGACTTGAAGTCCAGAACTCTCTTCAAAATACTATATACTGGGGCGGCTAGGTGGTGCAGTGGATAAAGCACCAGCCCTGAAGTCAGGAGTACCTGAGTTAAAATCCGGCCTTAGACACTTGACACTTACTAGCTGTGTGACCCTGGGCAACTCACTTAACCCCCATTGCCCCGCAAAACAAACAAACAATACTATATGCTACCTCCTAATTCATATATGATAGATACAACCACCAGAGAAGATACTTATACATGTGTGTGTATATAAAATGCTGGGATTTCTAGGACTCTTTACTATTTACAAAGCCTTTTATGTATATATTATATAATTTTCTTCCAATAACTACACCCCATGAGATAAGCATGGGGGCATTTTTATCTTCACTTTAGCGATGGGGAAATGACTTGCCCAAGCTAATATTACTCACCAAACTAATAAAGAATTCCAATTCATCTTCTGACTCCAAACCCAGCCATGCCCTCCCTAATACAAAAGTAAATTCACTTGTATCACATACATACTCTTATACACTTGTGCACACACATTCCTAACCAGGGGTGTACCCCTTAGGTAAATGTTTAACCACTAACTCTTGGCAGGGGATGGGGAGAGGGGGTCAGTACGAACAGCATACTTTAAAGTATGAACAGTCAAAAAACAATAAATCAAACCTCGGCTTATGGCATTAGTGCAAGACGCAAATTCTCACATTGAAAATTTAAGAATCAGCTCTCTTGGGTAGCTTGGAATTGGCTCCAGCACAGTCTTGCTTGCAGTGAAAAGTAGGAAGTTAAGTAGTAAATCGGTCAATAAGCATTTATGAAGCACCTACCATATGCCAGGCATTGTGCTAAGCACTAGAGATACAAAAAGAGAGTCCTTGCCCTCAAAGGAGCTTACAACCTAATGGAGGAGACACAAACAAACCTGTACAAACAAGCCATATGCAAAATAAATAGGAAATTATTAACAGAGTGATTGAGAGAAATTGGGAAAGACTTCTTGGGGCTTTAGTCGGGACTTGAAGGAAACCAGGGAAGTCAGGAGGCAGAGATAAAGAGGGAGAACATTCTAGGGATGAGGGTCAGCCAGAGAAAATGCCTGGAGCCCAGAGATGAAATGTCTTGTTCATGGGACAGCCAGGAGACTGCTGTCACTGGATCAAAAATACATGGAGGGGCAGCTAGGTGGCTCAGTGAATAAAGCACAGGTCCTGGATTCAGGAGGACCTGAGTTCAAATCCAGCTTCAGACACTTGACACTTACTAGCTATGTGACCCTCGGCAAGTCATTTAACCCTCAGCAAGTCATTTAACCCTCATTTCCCCGCGCCAAAAAAAAGAAAGGAAAAAATAAAAGAGTCAATGAAAAGTACATGGAAAGGGGCAGCTAGGTGGCACAGTGGATAGAGCCCCAGCCCTGGAGTCAGGAGGACCTGAGTTCAAATCTGGCCTCAGACACTTGACACTTACTAGCTGTGTGACCCTGGGCAAGTCACTTAACTGCAATTGCCTCACCAAAAAAAATTACAAAATTCAAAAGTACATGGAAGAGATTCATAAGAAAGCCAGAAAAGTGGGAGGGGGAGTGCTGAGGTTGTGAAAGGCTTTGAATACCAACTAGAGAATTTTATATTTATATATCTTGGAGGCAATAGGGAGCCACCGGAGTTTATTGAGGAGAAGGGTTAAAACTCCTCCACTGGGTTAGAAGCAGGATTATGCAAGAGCCAATTTTAACCTACCCAAGAGAACTGATTCTTAGATTTTCAATGAGAGAATCTGCAACTTGGAATTTGGCAAATGCCACAAACCAAAGCTTGATTTTTTGTTTTGTTGACTGTTCACACCTTAATGTGTGCTGTTTGTATACCCTTCCCCTACCCCAAAGCTGGTTTTTGTTTTGTTTTGTTTTAGGGCAATGGGGGTTAAGTGACTTGCCCATGATCACACAGCTAGTAAGTGTCAAGTGTCTGAGATCAGATTTGAACTCAGGTACTCCTGAATCCAGGCCGGTGCTCTATCCACTGCACCACCTAGCTGCCTCCCAAAAGCTGGTTTTTAAACATTTACCTAAATGCTACACCCTAGTTTGGAATCTGTGTGCACAGGTAAGTAAGTGTGTGTACGTAACACAAGTAAATTTGCCTTAGTGTTAGGGAGGGCATGAGGTGACAAGGTGTAACGTGATCAGATCTGTGCTTTAGGAAAATCACTTTGGTGGTGAATGGATGACGGTTTGGAGTGGGAGAGTCACCAGAAAGCTATTGCAATAATCAAGGCATGAGGTGATGAGAACCTGTGCTAGAGTGATCCAGGTGTCAGAAGAGAAAAGGGGGTATATTCAAGAGATGTTGCAAAGGTCAGATCAACAGGCTTTGGGAACAGATTGGATGGGGGGGGTGGTAAGATAGTGTGAGGAGTCAAGGATGAAATATAGGTTGCAAGCCTGGGGAACTGGGAAGATGATGGTCCCCTTGACAGTAATAGGGAAGCTCAGAAATGGAGAGCGATTGGGGGGAAGAGTATGAGTTCCTTTGTGGAAATGTTGAGTTGAATATGTCTTCTGGACATCTGGTTCAAGATGTCAGAAAGGTAGTTGGAGATGTGAGACTGGAGGTCCACAGAGAGGTTAAGCTAGAATAGATAGATTGAGGAATCATTAGCATAGACATGATAAGTAAATCTTTGAGGACTGATGAGAACATGAAGTGAATGCAGTGTAGAGGGATAAGAGAAGAAGACCCGGATCAGAGAGCCCTGAGGGCTGCCTATGGTTAAAGGCCATGAACAGGATGAGGATCCAGCAAAGGAGACTGAGAAGAAGGCTTCTGATACTTAGGAGAGAGTGGTGTCCCAACATCCCACAGAGAAGAGAGCAATAAAGAGGAAAGGGTGATGGACAGTGTCAAAGGCTGAAGAGAAGTTGGAGGCAGCTAGGTGGCACGGTGGATAAAGCACGAGCCCTGGATTCAGGAGGACCTGAGTTCAAATCTGACCTCAGACACTTGACACTTACTAGCTGTGTGACCTTGGGAAAGTCACTTAACCCTCATTGCCCCGCAAAAACGAACAAAAAAGTCTGAAGAGAAGTCAAGGAGAATGAGGATTGAGAAGAGACCAAGTCATTAGTGACTTAGGAGGGAGCAGTTTTGGTGGAAAGATCAGAAGCCAGATTATAAAAAAGGTTAAAAAGAACATGAGAGGAGAGAAAATGGAGGCACTATTGTTGATGGGCTCCTCAGAGAGTTTAGCCACAAAGAGCAGAGATGAAAGGATCAAGTGGGGCTTTTTGAAGTTGGGGGAGACATGGGAATGTTTGTATGCAGTGGGATGTGTAGAGTATTGGACATGGAGCTGAGAAGACTTGAGCCCAAATCCTGCCTCAGATACTGGCTGTGTGACCCAGTGCCAGTCACTTAACCCATATTGCCTCGAAAACAAAACAAAACAAAACAAAACAAAACAAAACAAAACAAAACAAAAAAACCCTTAAAGTGCTATGTTATCATTATGACTTTGATTATGGCTATCATCACCACCACCATCAGCATTATTATCACCCTCCCTGGGTCTGAACCTCTTTTCCCTTAATGCTGGGTCAGGTTTAGGGTCAAACAATATGTCTCTAAAAAATACACTGCCTTTGTGCTCCACCCACCCAGGCTATTGTCCATAAAGACCTGATTCGTCCTGTGGAGCTGGTAGGAGGAAATCAGTTTAAACAACCAGAAGAGATAAGCAAAGCGCTGCTGAAGACAAGGTGCTGGACTTCTCTCCAATACGAAATCAAGTATAGAAAAAAGTCATTTTGCAAGAAGACATGGGGCAGCTAGGTGGTGCAGTGGATAGAGCACCGACCCTGTAGTCAGGAGTACCTGAGTTCAAACCCGGCCCCAGACACTTAACACTTACTAGCTGTGTGACCCTGGGCAAGTCACTTAACCCCAATTGCCTCACTAAAAAAAAAATAGCATTTACAAGAAGACAACAGATATTCTTGGCAACCACTAACTTTGGCTTTTTCTTTTCTCTCCAGATGAGTTTTCCATCCCAGGTAAGTAACAAGCATCCCAAAGATTTCCTTAGCCTTTCACCTCCTCCCTGTTGCCTGAGGAAGAATCTGAGCTTCTCTTGGATGATCTAGTCTCATGCCCTCCCCCTGCCACAGTGCTGGGTCATTGCCTAATGCTGGCCTCCCTTAACAACCTCCAGCAGCTGTCTAGTCCCATGGGCCTCCTGGTGGTGGTCATGGGGAGTAATCCCGAGTTGCTGACCCAGATAACTCAGTCCAGTCAAATTTAATTATTCCAGTGAGGTAGGGCAGCTGCTATCCACCCCTCCACACACACACATACCCCCTACACGCGATATGCACACAGGAGACAGAGTTCCACCTTTTAGTACTGGGTGGGAGCAGAATTAAGGGAGAGAATGGAATGAAGGTGGGGAAGAACAAAGAAGCCTGTGTCTCAGAGAAATGTAGTCATTATGCTTAGTTTCCAGCTATTGCATGGGCAAGGCCATCTAAGGGGAGAGTGTGGGCAGTTCAAGGGGGTGAACGTCTGAAGTCACATTGTAGTAACCAGATTTAGTGTTCCCTGAGGGGGGAACATGACTGTTTGCCCAGATAGAGAATTACAGTCTTGGGCAGAGGAATCGATGAACTATCTCACATGTAGTCACACACACACACACACACACACACACACACACACACACACACACCCTTCTGCCCTTTGTGTACTAGGCAGTGGGGGGTGTGGGGGGGGGGGAAGGCACGGAGTAGAGTAGGAGGTATATTCACCAGCTCAGGGACCTGAGTCTAGATAGGGAAAGAAAACTACCACACAAATAGGAGAGAGAGAGAAGGACAGAGAGACAGACAAAAACAGAGAGACACAGACAGAGACAGAGATAAACACAGAGACAGAGAGACAGACAGAGACAGAGTGACACAGACAGAGAGCCTATTGGAAAGTTATATATAACCAAGAAGAGAGTAGAAGATTGGTTTGGTGTGTAATAAAGGAAGGCTTCATGGAGGAGCTGAGACTGGAATGGAGCCTTTAAGAAATGTTTTCCCCATTAGTGCATTCCCACATCTAGTTCACCTTGGATGGTGAAGAGAAATTAGAGTTGAGGATATACACAGCTTCTTCCTTCCTCCTGTCCACTCCTGTCCCCAGGGGGCTCACAGAACTATCCTCATTCAGTCATTTATATATTTTTCTCCTTTGTCCCAGACACCACTGTCTCCCACCCCAGGAAGCCTTTCTTCCCCTACTTCCCCACCCCCATCAACCATCCATACTGGTCTTACCTGCCACAGATATTTCTCTCCATTTAGATATTCTCTTCGACCAAGGTATTTACGGTTGGACTGACCACCTCACTCTACCTCCAAAGAATGGCAAGACCAGGGGGAGGGAGGAAGGAAGAGAGAGGAGCTTGGAGATGGGGAGATGGAAGAACCTGGGATGATGGCAAAAGGAAAAGAGGGGGCATCTAGGTGGCGCAGTGGATAGAGCACCAGCCCTGGAGTCAGGAGTACATGAGTTCAAATCTTGCCTCAGACACTTAACACTTACTAGCTGTGTGACCCTGGGCAAGTCACTTAACCCCAATTGCCTCACTAAAAAAAAAAAGGAAAAGAGACCTGGAGATGGGGATGTGGGGGCTGGAGACTAGAGATGAGGAAGCCCATAAGACATGAAGATGTGAAGAAGGGAAAGGAGATGGAGTCTTGAGGAAGGAAGCCTTGACTAGGGCTAGATGGGTGGTGGAACAGGAACTAGAAACAGGAGTTGGGGCTGGGAGTGGCTTATAAGAATGAATGATGGGGGGGGGTTGGGGGGGCAGCTAGGTGGCGCAGTGGATAAAGAACCGGCCCTGGAGTCAGGAGGACCTGAGTTCAAATCTGGCCTCAGACACTTATCACTTACTGGCTGTGTGACCCTGGGGAAGTCACTTAACCCCAATTGCCTCACAAAAACAAAAACAAAAACAAAACAAAACAAAAAGAATGAATGAGGGGGTCCTACAAAGTTCCAGAGGGATTTCCTCCCTGATGCCCAGGAAATATAAGGTTTCCACAAAGGAGGAACTGAGGGCTTTACATTTGAATATACCTTTCTGAAAGCTGACCTAAATCATTCTTTGAGGTCTATTCTGCCTCCACTCTGGACCATGCCTCCTGGCTTTGGCCCCAACCCTCAGGCTAGAGGGTTGATTCCCACAGTGGAAGTCCCATCCACAGGGACAGGCCTAGGTTCAAGAGGAAGGCAAGGCCTTGTTTCTACCCAGGTCCTATCTGGTGTTGTAAGCACTGCCCAGTTCTTCCTGTATGAGGCTTTCCTGGGTCAGCACTTTGAGGCTGTGGACTTGGGAGGGAATGAGCCAGAACCTGGAGACCTCTTCTTGTTCCGGTTAACATCACCTGTAGGGCAATGGCTGGGGGCCCATGTAGGTGTCTATTGTGGACATGGGGAAATCATCCATTTTGAAGGTGAGTGCCTGGGGTGCGGGAGTGGGGGGTGGGAAGTGATTCAGTCGGTCTGAATGATACTCAAGATTCCACCTCAGTCTGCTGGTTTAGAGCTCAGAGAAAGAGATGGTTGTGATTCTTGTACACAACTCTGATCATTTCATGTACATATATGCACACAGATGCATACATAAGACATTGTGTGGTCCCCAGAAACCCAATTTCCTGATTGGGGGAAAGAATTCAAATCCAATTTAGATAGTTATATCAAACACTAGGTAGTTAGTACTAGCAAGCTATGTGTTGTAGTGGATAGACTGCAGAGCTTGGAGTCAGGAAGACTCATCTTTGTGAGTTCAAATCTGGCCTCAGACACTTACTAGCTGTGTGACCCTAGGCAAGTCACTTAACCCTGTTTGCTTCAGTTTTCTGAGCTGTAAAATGGCAAACCACTCCAGTATTTTTGCCAAGAAAACCCCAAATGGGGCCACAAAGAGTTGGACATGACTGAGAAATAAGTGAAGGATTGAGTATATGTGCCCCTCTTATAAGGAGAAATCACTTCCCCCATCAATTCAATTCAACAAGCATGTATTAAGGGCTTACTTTTTGCCACACACTGGGCTTGGTGCTGTCTTTGTAGGAATCCCGGTCTCTCACTGGAAGACAAAACTCATACATGAGAAACCAAACAGGGAGATAAATGACTAAGTGCCTAACTAACATAGTCTCTAGGTACTATAGGACTGAAGAAGGATGTATGAGAGGGAGGCAGGTGGGATAGTCAGGGAAGAGGGGGTGAAGAGGGAGTCAAAAGGAACTTAGGAGTGACAAGAAGGAAATGGGACTCAGATGTTGAGTGTTAGCAGAGAGAAATTTGGAGATTATGGAAATGGGAGATAGGTTTGAAAGAGGAACAGCTGTTGGGAGAAAACAAAGGATGGAGATGGTGCCTGGGGATGGGTTTTAGGGGAGGATGGAGATGGGAATAAAGATGGTAAGGGGCAATGGAAGAGACAGGATGGAGTTTGGGGAAATGAGAATTGGGTGAGGATGGGAGAAAGGAATTCAATTCAATGAGCATTTATTAAACAAAATTAAAAAGTCCCTATAGTCACAAAGGTTACATGGATAAGATTTGGGGGGATAATGGGAGTGGGGGTGACTGGGACAGGGATGAGGAGGTAAGCAGAGGAATGGAATTTGTTTTTGTTTTGTTTTTGTAAATGACAAAGTTTGAGGAAAGATGAAGGAAGAGATGATAAGAAGGGATGGCAGAGTTTGGGGGAGCAACAGGGTTGGTAGAAGCTGAGTATGAATAAAGATTAGAGGTGATAGAAGGTTAGGGATGGAGTTTGAGGGATGATAGATTGTGGAGGACAGAAGATGGGAATGAGACCGGATGGGGATGATGAGGGGGGATAGGGGATGTAGCTTGGGGAAATGACAGGGTGGTGAGGGTGAGGGATGGGGATGAAGAGTAGGGATGGGGTTTGGGAGCTTGGTGGCAAGTCCCCATGGAGGCTGACAGAATTGGAGATGACAAGTGGCAGTACTGGAAGGTGATATTGGTTATGGGTAACTTGCCCCAGCCATGAAAACGACCTTCTCCCTGCCTCTCCCCTCCTCGCCCCCAGGCCGGCCTCCCCCTGGGCCCCAGGCTTTCCTGGGTCCCTGGGAGGGCATGGTGTCCAAGCAGGGCCGGCGGCAGCTGCTGCGCTCGCGCTCGCTTTGGCGAGTTCTGCGGCGGAAGGGCGGCGTGGACCGCAAGGCGCTGAAGCGGAGGGTGCAGGAGGCCATGGATGCAGACTCGCTTCCCTATCACCCGACCCACAGCAACTGCGTCCACTTCGCCTTGACCCTCCTCGGCCAGGAGACAGCCCTGCCAGGCCTGAGTGCCGGGAGTGAAAGTACCAAGGTGGGATCCGTCCTCGACCCTCCCGGAGCTTGACTACAGGGGTGCCCTACTCCCCACCCCCCATTCCCCGAGTGTCCGTGGCTGGTCGAGGAGGGGGAGATGGATGGGGTGGGGGCAGGGGGGATGAGAGCCTGATTACAGAGACTGCTGCAGGCCGAGAAGTGGGTGGGAACCCTGGCTTTGACATTACCATCTATATGACTGGGCCCCTATTTAAGGCCTGTTTCCAATATTGCCTCTTCCCGCTGCTGTCGCATAGGCGGAAGGGCCAGACCCTGACCCTGACCCAGTCTCTTCCTTCCCAGCTGTCTGTGGACGTGGATGTGACAAGTCACCTAGATTCCGGATCTTAGATTTCCCAGGGGGCCCTCCAGTCACCTCCCTCGGCGTTTCCTGCTGTTGAAGGTTGCCAGGATGTCATTAAACTGTTCTCTGCAGTCTTGGTGTGGGTTCTCCATTCTCAGAAGCTCAAAGGAGCAAGGGGATCAAAGAAAAGGGTTGGGGTGGGATCAATGTTCTCCTGACCCATTCCTTCATGCTATTTTTGAGGTAGCCTGGTAGGTAGTAGTGACAGACAGCTAATCTTGCAGCCAGAAGAAACCTGGATGCCGCTAATCCTACCTCTGACACTTTCTACCTGAAGGAGTGGCAGTGGACAGGCCACTTAACTTTTCCATGCCTCAGTTGCCTCTTCGGTAAATTGGAGATAACACTAGTCCTTATTCCCTGGGAGATGAGGCACAAATGAGAAAATGTAAGAAAAATGCTATATACACATCAGCTGTTAGCATCACTCCTGCCTGCACCTCAAACTCTACAAGGGCTCTCCTTCCCTAGGCTAAGGTTGGCTGCTCACCTGACCTGTACCCACTTTGTCAGATTGGGACCAGTGGGTTACTGCCCCTTTCTGTCAGCAGCTTCTATATTTTCTGTGGCTTCGGTCTTCAAATCACTGTAGTCAGCTTCCTCTCTTCATCTGGTGATCTCATCTCCCTTGGCTTCAAATATCTCAAATTAGGGTCTCCTTATAAATCATCTCTAACTTGAGATGTTTAACTCAAAAAAAAAAATCCACCTCTGTTATATATGACCTCAGCAGTAATTACGTAATCATCAAATGGCTATTTGACGGATAATTTGTCATCTATATCCTTCCAAATCTGAAAATGGTCATAGGCAAATGAGCTGATAGGCCATGATGCCCTACAGCCATTTAGGGCTGTTTTCAAACAGGTCCTCTCAGTGCATTTATATGCTAGGTGGTTTTCTCTCTGGTCCATAGAACTCTCTTCAATCATTTTTATCTAAGGGGTTCTGTTTCTTCTCAAGCTGTTTTTGTCAGAGTTCCTCATGCAAATATTCTTTTCCCCTTTTGGCAACCAAAATATCCACATAACAGAGGCAATACCTTACACTTACACAGATACCTTATACCTTATACACAAATGTGTAACTACCTTAGGCAATGATATCATGAGTTGCTGTGCCAACAACAACAACAAACACACACACACACACACACACGACCCCTCCTTCTGTAGCCAACTTTAGCTCAAATTCTCCGGTCTGCAATCAATCACTCTGGACTACAGAACTCCAGGTCACGAGGTCCCTTCGTCACTAGAGGGCACTGTAGCCCTTAGGGAAATAAATCTCTTTCCCAAGGGGGCACAGCCAGAATGGAGAGGGATTTGATGAACCCTTTGATTCAGAGGGATTGGGATTTGTTTGGGTGGGGTGCCAATGGTCAGGTCAGTGCCCTTTAGCACCAGCGTACCCCATAGCAGGTGATGGAGGCCTGTCTATCTGTGTGAGAGTTACCTGCTCAGGCCCTTTTAATGAGGAGGTGTGGTGAGGAGATTGCTGAGGCAAGAAAGTTCCATAAGACACATTTCCAACTCTTAACCTGTCCCCTCCCAATTCCATGACTTACAGGCTCTCCTCATTTTCCAGTCCAAATGCCTCATCCTAAAATAAAACGCACCTAATAATAATTATAATTATAATTATAATAGGCAGCTAGGTGGTGCATTGGATAGAGCACCAGCTCTGGAGTCAGGAGGATCTGAGTTCAAGATTTGGCCTCAGACACATGACATTTACTAGCTGTGTGACCCTGGGCAAGTCACTTAACCCCAACTGTCTCACAAAAAATAAATATAAAATAACAACAACAACAATAATAGCAGTGATATAACACCAACTATATGTCAGGTACTGTTTGAAGTACTTTACAAATCTCATTTTACATATCTCAGTTTGTTACTTACAACAACCCTGGGATGTAGGTGCTATTATTATCTCCATTTTTCAGGTGAAAAAGCTGAGGTACGATGGGTAAAGTGACTTGTCCAAGTTCACAGAGTAAGTAATTATCTCAGAGACTGAATCCGAATTCAGGTCTTCCTGGCCCGGGACTCTTAGCTAACCCTCTGTTTACTCACTGGTGCTCTTTTTTTTTCTTTTTTCTTTTTACTGGTGCCCTATTTAGGAAATTAACTTAAACACTAATCTAGTCATGGGTCCATGGACAATAATCTTAGTATGAAATAATAGATGAATATGAGTGTTTCCACAATAGTTGGACCCATAGACAAGTCCTGGGTAAGAGAGAGATTTTGTTTGTACTGTAGTTAAGTCCTTGGCCAAGAACATTTTTCTTGGTCTTTTTGGGAACACACAAAAACACACCTCGCACATAGTGTGTACTTAATGAATATTTATTGAATAGATAGATGCAGGCCCCTTGAAATTCTGTTAGTTCATCTGCTGATAGGACAGAAAAATGATCATGTCTAGGGAAAACAGAGTGGGGTGGAGGTATTATTGAATCAAGGTAACAGAATGTAGTGGAAAGAATGCTGACTGAAGAGACCAAAAAACCAAAAGCAATAGTGAGGCTGGGTTCTACTGCATACTTCTACGTGATCTGAATTCAGCAAGTTACTTCTCCTTACTGCCTCAGTTTCTTCACTTCTCAAACAAGGAGGCTGGACTAGATCAAGGGTATCAAATTCAAGGACAGCTTGGCGGTGTCATGTGTAGAACACTGGATCTGGAGTCAGGAAGACTTGAGTTCAAATCTGGCCTCAGACATTTACTAGCTGTGTGACCCTGGGCAAGCCACTTAACCCTGTTTGCCTCAGTTTCCTCATCTGTAAAGTGAGCTGAAGAAAGAAGTGGAAAACCACTCCAGGATCTCTGCCAAGAAAACCCCAAAAAGGAGTCATGAAGAGTTAGACACGACTGAACAACAAGTAAATTCAAATACAAACAGGTCACACAGAAGCATTGCTGGAGGTTGCATTTTAATCTGGAGTGTTGCCAGCAGCAAGTTGACACATGTAGGACTAGATGATCTTCCATGTCCCTTACAGCTTTAATCTTTGGATCTGAATCAGAAGAAAGCTTAGAGAACTGTCTGCATTTTCATCGACACTCTGTCTGCCCCCATGCATCTCGCTTAGCTTTCTCTACTCCAAACAAGGAAACTCAGACCCTGGAGAGGTCAGCAATCCATCCAAGATCGCACAGGGAATAAGTAGCAGAGGCAGAATTTGAACCTTGTTCCTCTTAACACTCACATTCTTTTCTCTGCATTCTCTCAGGAAGTCAACTTTGAAATTAATAAAGTTCATTTATTTTATTATTAAATTTACTTTTACTTCCATTGACAAGTACAAGGTATTTGAATGCAGAGAAATGAGCAAAAGAAAATAAGAAAAATGAAATGAAAACTGAAAGGGGGAGGGGAAGGAGTCCTCCTGCCCCACCCCAGCCCCAAAGTGTCAATGATAACAGACCCATCTAAGTGCCACTATTTACCCATCTTAACCCTAACTCAAAACAAGTACATATCACAGCCAAAAAGTGGTTAAAGCACCAGCCCTGGATTCAATAGGACCTGAGCTCAAATCTGGTCTCAGGAACTTGACACTAGCTGTGTGACCCTGGGCAAGTCACTTAACTCTTATAGTCCCCCCCCCCCAAAAAAAAGAAGTACATTTTGATATAAAAGTACATATCTCAGGGCAGCTAGATGGCACAGTGGATAGAGCACCGGCCCTGGATTCAGGAGTACCTGAGTTCGAATCTGGCCTCAGACACTTAACACTTACTAGCTGTGTGACCCTGGGCAAGTCACTTAACCCCAATTGCTTCACAAAAAAAAAAAAAAAGAACATATCTCCTCTGTTTCCTTGGATCTTTTTTAACCTTCTATACTGTTGGGTTACGTGTAATTCAAATTTATTGTTTTTTGTTTTGTTTTTTGTGGGGCAATGACAGTTAAGTGACTTGCCCAGGGTCACACAGCTAGTAAGTGTCAAGTGTCTGAGGCCAGATTTGAACTCAGGTCCTCCTGAATCCAGGGCCGGTGCTTTATCCACTGTGCCACCTAGCTGCCCCCTAAATTTATTGTTTTTAACAAGCTAGTTCTAATCAATGATACTATTATGCTTTCAGCTCTGCTCTCTTTGCTCTTCAATAAATAGGTGTTAAGCACAGCAGAGGAAGAGAGGGATCCTGTGTAGGAAAGGAGGCCCACAGAGTTCCCTTGTCTAGTTCGAAGGCATAGCACAAAGCTCACATAAATGCAGTTAGGTACATAGGAGCAGTGTTCAAGGTACTGACTTGGGGGAACTGAGTTAGCTACCTTTCCAACCCAGTAGGGAGAGACCAACAATGAGCTAGGACTGGGTCCAAAGGTAATTAAGCCTCCAACCTGGTAGGAAAGGGAATCCTAAATATAAACACCATCTTTCAATCATATAACCTTTGCCTTTCTCCCACCCCTACCCCACTCTAGCAAAAGAACTGAATTTTGAGTGTGAGTGCCGGCTTTTCATGGTGACTCTAAGATGGTAGATGTGTCCCTTGGTTTTCTGTAAAATGAAGGGATTGGACTAGGAGATTTCTAACATCCGTTAGAGCTCTGAATCCTTGCATTTTCCTGACTAGCACAGGGACCCTTGTTTAAAACGTTTGTTTTGTTTTGTTGGGGTTTTTTTATTGGGTTTTGCTTTTTTCTATAATCCCACACCGATTATACCCCTGAGTCATTTCTAATGAACAAGATGAGACTCTCAAAGATGAATGCAAATTGATGAAAACGGTTACTTAAGACTTTTTTTTTCATTTTGTTTATTTATATCCCTAGCGCCCAGCACACAGTAGGGCTAAGCGATAAGTAGGGTTAAGTGGACCTGTGATTTCATTGTTAAGGAACTCTCAGAATAGGGACCTTCCCCTGCTAATGCAGACCGGGACCTTCTCTTGCTAGTCTTAGAAAGCTGTCTAGAGTCCAACGCACAGAGGCCTCGCCTACTGTCATACAGCCATATGTGTCAGAGGCGAGACTTGAATCCCGTCCTTCTTACGTCACTATATCAAACTGCCCCTCACACTTAGAAACTGAATCAATTCATGTTGTTCCCTCACCTTCCTCCTTCCATTATTATAGGAAAGCTTATTCTTTCCAAAGTCTGGATCTCCCTTCCCCCCCCGCCTCACGGAGTCAGGGAGGAAGCCCCTAGTTGGGAATGTTGGGAACCTCCTTCTATCCCTTTAAGAGGAAGGGACGCCCTTTGAGGAGGGGGGTTTCCTTGTTCACGTGAGGATGATGTCACAGCTGCTCAGTTGAGGCGGGGAGGAGCCAGGTGCCTGCTGCAGTATCTACACCCCTCCCCCAATGCCCCCTTCCCTCCCACTTCCTTTCCCCGGCGCCTGGCCCTTTAAGAAGCTCAGCCCTGATTCTGGATTCCTAAATCCCTGCTCCTGCACCGCCCGGCACACCTTGCTTCCTTCACCTCCTCCGGCCCGGCTTCGCTCCCTCAACCCTGACCACCATGTCGGCCGCTCCAGCCTACAGCGAGGACAAGGGCGGCTCCTCCAGCCTAGGGGAGCCCGAATACGGTCACGACCCGGCCAGCGGCGGCATCTTCTCCTCCGACTACAAGCGGTGAGGCGGGGCCTGGGAGGATGGGGTAGGCTAGGATGCGGGCCCCCAGTTCTAGGAAGGAGCTCTCCCTAGCAACCGGACCTGGGATTTGTGGGGAGGGGGCGGGGCTACAAACCAGGCTCCCCTCTAGCAAATTAGGCCCGGGGGTGATGGCTTGCATTTGCACTTACTAGAGGGAAGGAGTCATTCTTGCCGTTAGATTTGCTACCGGATTCTGCACCGTGCGAGAAGCTACTGAACCCTTCTTCACACCTATCCCCCTCACCCTGCATCCTTGTCTCAGGTCCCTTAGAGGCCTCTTTTTCCTTGGCGGGGGGAACCCAGATCTCGGCTCCAAATTCAGGCCCATGGCCCAATTGGACCTGGGACTAGGAAAGGGGACAGGGAGGGCTGGAAGAGGAATAGGGTGAGACCAAGGTCCCAGACAAAGAAGAAATACCGCCCCTATAGAGTGGGGCACCAGGAATTAGGAATATAAAACTGGAGACAGGAAATCGAGGAGATGTAGAGGTAGCGGAAGGAGATCTGGAGGGTGAAAGGGGACCTAGGGAAAGGCTTTGTGGGAAGGAATATATAAGACGACCTGGGCAGAGGAAGCCTGGGGGTTAGCGAAACAGGCTGGTATCTTAGAGGAACTCTGCTTTATTAGGAAGGAACCTGGGATGGGCATTTGGGGGAAGAAGACAACTGTTGGGGAGGATGGTTGAAGCCTGGTTAGATGGCGGTAATCGAAGACCTTAGGGAAGAACTGGGGGCAGTGGGAAACCTGGAGGCCAGCTGGGGCAGGAGTGAAGGGAACGGGGCGGGGAGACTGGTGACAGAGTAGTCAGGTACCTGGGGTAACGTGACAGCAAAAGATCTGAGAGGCTATGTGAAGACTCTGCACCGGACGAAGACAGGAGTATACCTGGAGACTGAAATAATGGTGTGCGGGTGAGGGGAGGCGGGATCTTGATGTGGAGAGATTTGGAGAGAAACCGTGGGAGAGATTGGAGGTCTAGGAGCAGAACCTAATTTCATCCCAGGAGTAAAATACCTGAGCTCCAGGGCGGGCGAGGGCCCTAGCGACTAGCGGGAGCTAAGTCTGTTTGGGGGAATTCCTGCTTCGGGGCCTGTCCGCCCCGACATCCACCCTCCTCTCTCCACACCCCCACCCCGAAGTCTTCCTGGCGTCGTCAGCCCCGGACCATGGACAGCTCTTCCCCCGCCCCTTGCACTCAGGCTCCACCCCACAGCCGGCTCTGGCTTGTGACGTAGGGGGCGTGGAGAGAGCGGGGGTAGTTAAGGGGTGATATGGCTTTGAGGTGCCTTCGGTAGCGGCCTGGTTTTTGTCATCCCTGCTCTGCTGTTGCTTTACCTGTCCCTCTCTCATCCAGGCTTATTGTCGTGAGCTGGGACTCTGTCAAGTTTCACATGGAGGCGCTGCTGACTAGAAATACCACCCTTCTTTTCCCTCCCCCGAACTCGTCATCTCCCCACCTTATGGAGGGCAGGGCCTAAAATGAGGCTGGTTCTGAAGCATTGGGATTTCTAAGCTACTCCCCTCTATTCCGGAAACCCAAACTCAGACTCCTAACTGGATGCCTTCTCTGCCCTTTATAAACTACTCTTTACAAATGCACCCCTTTCCCAGCTATTCCTACCCCTAAATCCCTAGCCAAAATTCCCTCCAGGGTTCCCCTCCTTAACTCAAGTCCCCTCCCCAAGAGCTCCAATGGAGATTCCTTACACCGGGAAACATCCTTTTGCTTCTAAGATCGGAGTCTAAGCAGTGGAATGTTCATGTGGAATTGGGGGAGGGATCAGTGAAGGGAAGTTAACAAATGCCATTAAATGTCAAAAGTATCAGACTCTCATCTGTTATGGAAATCTCCATCCCCAAGCCCATTAATGCTCTTCTTCTTTATCATTTAGAAAGCTCATATATGTCATATTCCTTACACCTCTGGCCATCCCAGACCCCCATCTTGGCCATGTCTCTGGTTCAGTCAGTCAATAAGCATTTATTAAGGGCCCTACTATATGCCAGATACTGGGCTAAATCCTATCTAACAAAGATAAAGATAGTCCCTGCTCTCAAGAATCTCGAAGATTAGATTGGGGGGAGACAACATGCTAACAACTATGTACAAACAAGCTATGTGGAGAATATATTAGAAATAAGCTAGAGAAGAAAGGTACTAGAATTAAGGAGGGTCAGAAAATGGTTCCTGTAGAAGGTAGGATTTTAGTTGGGACTTAAATTGGAAGCCAAGGAAGGCAGGAGGCAGAGATGAAAGAGGGAAATCATTCAAGGCATGCTGCAAAAAAAAAAAAAAATTACATGGGAGGGAGGGGGAATAAGAAGAATGGAAAGTGGAAAGGTAGGTGAGGGGGGAGCTAGGTGTTGAAGGGCTTTGAATGCCAAACAGAGGATTTTTAATTTGATCCTAAAGGTGTTTACTGAGTAGTTAATAAGGACAGATGGGGCAGTTAGATGGTGCAATAGATAGTGCTGTTCCTGAAGTCAAAAAGACTCATCTTCCTGAATTCAAAACTGGCCTTAGACACTAGCTTTGTGACCCTGGGCAAGTCACTTAACCCCATTTGCCTCAGTTTCCTCATTTGTAAAAAGAGCTGGAGAAGGAAATGGCAAACCACTCCAGTAGCTTTGCCAAGCAAGGAAACCTCAAATGGAGATACAAAGTTTCAGGCACAACTAAACAACCACAACAATAAGGTCAGACCTTAAATTTAAGGGAAAAAAAATCACCTCAGCAGCTGAGTGCAGAATGGACTGGAGTGGAGAGAGACTTACGGCAGAGATATCAACCAGCAAGCTATTGTATATATATATAGTCCAAGTTTGAGGTGCTAAGAGCCTGCACCAGGGTGGTTACAACATCAAAGGAAATAAGAGAATGTATTCTATCTTTTACAAAGGTAGAATCAACAGGACTTGGCAAAAGATTGTTTGGGGGTGGGGGGAGATAAAGAGTAGGGATTTTGAGGCTGGGTAATTGGGATGATGGTGGTAGGTTCAACAGTTATGGGGAAGTTCTCCCGTGAAACTCCATCTTATCAGAACTCCTATGTACCTTCCAGTCCCAACTGGGAGATTAATTGTCCCACCTGTATGATTCCTGAAGTCATTTTAGTGTCCTGGGTTACCTACAAAAATGTGAGTTATTACTATCATCATTGTTATAATTTTTTTTATCCCAGTAGTGGTCTCTCTCCACTGCCATCTCCCACTTAGACTAAGGCAAGGTTTTTCAGCTCCTCAGGTTAGAAGCAGAGTATTCTCTTCTCATTCACCCTTAGAACAGAGCACAATCTCATAGCTTCTTTCCCTTCCAGCCCCTGAAATAGTAAAATAAAATAAAAACCTTTGGATTTTCCCGAGGGTTCTAATGTCCATGACAACAGGGGACAGACAGGTAGATGTCACTTAACACACATGAGGAAAGTTACAGACTGACATAATTTCTGAACTCTCAGAAGTCTCACATTAAGCCTGTCCCTTGGAACCTAAATAAAGTTTAGTTCTTCCTGAGGACCATTGGCCCCTCTGGAGCAACCATGGGGAGACTCCTGCCCCCATCCTCCACCTCTCTTTGCCTTGTAGTTAGTGCCCCTGCCTTCTCCTCTGCACTGAGCCCCTTTGGGCCCAGAGAAAAGGACTAGATGATAATGTTGGGGCCTTGGTCATTTGTAATTCAGAGAGAAATCTAAACTCTGTAACTGCGTCTCGAGTATCTTCCTAACTCACAAAGGGAGGCTGTGATGAGGGCTGTGGAAAGAACACTGGGCTTGGAAATCAAGAGAGCAGGATTCTGGTCCAGAGTTCTGCCACTAACTAGATGTGTGACTTCTAATCCTTCCTAGGTCCCAGTCTCTTCGTCTGTAAAATTAGATAAAAGGAGTTCTTAATGGGAAGTCCATACATTTCAGGGCAGCTGTGTATGTACTTGGATAGGGGAAAAATTTACATTCTGATTTTCACTAACCTCTAACTGAAATTTAGCATTTTCTTTAACTATAGATTTTGTTAAAAATACTATTCTGGGGGGCAGCTAGGTGGCACAGTCAATAATTAAAGCACCGACCCTGGAGTCAGGAGGACCTGAGTTCAAATCCAGCCTCAGACACTTAACACTTACTAGCTGTGTGACCTTGGGCAAGTCACTTAACCCCAATTGCCTCACCCCCCCCAAAAAATACTATCCTGACAAGGGGGCCGTGACACAAAAAAGAAGGTTAAGGACTCCTTATCTAAAGTCTCTTCAGATCTACAGTTCCATGACATTAAATCTTCATGTGTCATCTATTTTCCCATGCCACCATAGCCTTATTTCTCAGAATTCCCATCAATCTATCTACCCAATCTCGCTATATCCCATCTTGATTCCTTCATCCTTCATTCCCATCCCCCCACTTCTACTTCTGTCCCTCTTCTTATATGCCCTTTCTTCCATATCTATATCCTCTCCTACCTCCCATTCCTATTTCTTCCCCCCCCAATGTCCCCCTAATAAAAACCTAATGAGTTGGTGGGGTTTTTTGGAGGGTGCTTTAGTTACCAAATAACATCCACATTCATTCCCACCGACACCAGCACACATAAATCTTCCTTCAGAATCTCTAAGAAGAAAAGGGGAAATTGGAGCTGACCCCTGCTGCCCTCCTCTCCCTCCCTTTCTCACTGCTTTACCATCCAGACTCCAGCTGTCCCACAACAGCATCACATTTCTGAGTTTCCGTGGAGCTTGGGCGGGTGGAGTATCAGTGAGGACTCACTGAAGCAAGGACTGAGTCACAGATCAGCTGGGGAGAAGAGAGGAGGGGAGAGAAGGAGGCAGACTCTGTCTGCCTAGGGGGAACTCTGGTGTCTGGGACCAGATTTAGGGGTCTCCAGGGGATCTTGGTATCCGAGGCACGCAGCCTGATGACGCCAATGCAGCGCTTCCTGCAGCTCCCAGGGACTATGGTGAAGCCGCCAGGGAGCAGGGGGGCTGAAGAGGCAACCAGCCCTGTTCTAACCCCCGAGGGGGGCAGCCCAGCCTGGTACCAAGCCTTGCAACCAGATGAGCTACGGCAGCTCCAGACCCCTGAACAAGATGTATCCCCAGAAGGTGGCTCTGATGGGGCCAGCCACAGCCAGCCTCTACGGTATGGAGGGGGGCACCCCAGGGGACCTCTGTAAACCCCAGGGAATGGCAAGGGGGTACTTTTCCAGGTTATAAGTCCCTGGAGCTAAGCTGATCTCACTCTCAAGGGGAATCTGGCTAGGATGTGTGAAGGGAGAAGTGTTAGTTTGTGTGTGGAGGGGGGAGAGAGCTCCAAAGGGAAAAGGTGTCTGGGTTCTGGGTTGTGTTAGAGACATAGAATGCAAGGAGGAGGTTCCAAGTGTATATTTGTGCATGTGGAATGGGGGAAATTCCAGATTTAAGGGGGATATGGGTTTATGCACAGAATGTATCTGTGAAAAGAATTCTGAGATGGTAGTTGGGTTGCTCATGATGACCTTTGTGGTTCCCCCAGCTCTTGGACCTGGGATGAGGATTAGGGGTGGCAGGTTGGAGGACTAAGTTCTGAGGGTATCTTTCAGAGGAGGATCTCAAAGAACTCCCAGAGAATCTCCTCCAACTCATAGGATTGAATGGGAGAGCGGTTGCTTGGAGAGGCTGTCAGAGGAGAGCCTTTTCCTTGCCATGGAACATAAAGGAGGAGTCTTAGGGAGTTGGGCCTTTGTTTCCATGACCCTGCACTCACTGGTCACCTCTCTGGCAGACTCCATCCACGGCTGGGATGGAGTCAGAGAGCCAGGGGTCAATACAGGGTCAGCGGAGACTGTAAATGGATCTTTCTACAGGAGTTTAATATTTCATGGCCTTCGGGCTATCATTGATTCCATCTCTCCCTCCCTCCCAGGAAAGCCTAGAGTAGGCAGCAACAGGAGGGAGGGGGAAAGAACTGGAGGATGTGTTAGGGGCTGCCAGATGGCCCTCCATCCCTCTAATAGACTGTGGCTACTGGGGAGGGTGGGGCAAGGGGGATCTGTGCACCTGCTTCAACACAACCCAAACCCAACAAATATTTATTAATAGTCTACGATATACAAGGAACTGTGCTAGATTCTAGGGTGGAAAAAACAAACATGGAAACCCATCCCTGCCCCTAGTCAACGGGCATTTATTAGGTGCCTACTATGTGCCAGGCATTGAGTTGTGCCTTGAGGATACAAAGAAAGGCAAAAACCAGGCCCTGCTTTCAAGGAGTTTACAGTCTAATGGGGGAGATTAAATGCAAACAACTATGTACATGTAAGATACATACAGGTTAAAATGGAGATTTTCAATAAAGGGAAGGTACCAGCATTGATGAGGTTCAGGAAGGACTTCTGGTAGAAGATGGGATTTTGTTGTTGTCTGTCCTTTGTTCTTGAGGAGGACCATGATAGATGTCATGAACTTGCGATGAACTGGATTTAAGTGAGGGAGGGCTGTATGAGGTTACCAACCTCATTCTGTCCTCCAGAACCATCTGGGTCCAGTAGCAAGATATACATCAGGACAACTAGAGATGGCCGCAGATGTTTAAGGCAATTGGGTTAAGGACCACACAGCTAGTAAGTGTCTGAGGTGAGATTTAAACTCAATTCCATGTGACTCCAGGGACAATGCTTTATCCACTGCACCACCCAGCTGCCCCTGAAGATGGGATTTTAGGTGGTACTTGAAGGAAGCCAAGGAAGATAACAAAGATAAGGAGGGAGAGAATTTCAGGTGTGACATTTTACTGGAATGTGTTGTTGGTGTTGTTGGTGGTGGTCCCTCCAATCTCAAGGATGATGTCTTTTTTTTTTTTTTGATGGGGCAATGGGGGTTAAGTGACTTGCCCAAGGTCACACAGCTAGTAAGTGTCAAGTGTCTGAGGTCAGATTTAAACTCAGGTACTCCTGAATCCAGGGCTAGCGCTTTAACCACTGCGCCATCTAGCTGCCCCCAAGGATGATGTCTTGACTTGTGAGCCAACCACCTCTGGGAAGAAGCTACTAATAATTTGGGAGATTCAGAAAGTCTTCCACCAGGGGGCTGCAAATGAACTGAGCCTTGAAGGAAGCTTGGAATGTTAAGAGGGAAGGGAGTAGATTCCAGACATGCAAGGGAGCTAGGAATGTTGATGTGGGGAACAAGTAGGACAGTTTTATGCAAAGTTGGGCATGTGAAAATGGAGTAGCATAGAATAAGCCTGGATAGGTAATCTGGCACTAGATTGTGAAGGGTTTTAAGTACCAAGTTGAGCAATCTGACTTGTATCCTGTAAGCAATAGGGAGCCACTAAAATTCTTTGAGCAGAAGAGGAGCGTGGTCTGATCTTGCTCTAGGAGGATTATTTTGACATCTTTGTGGAGAATGCATTAGAGAAAGCAGAGACTGGTAATTAGGGATACAATTAGGTGGCTGTCTTTGGTCATACATCTAATAAAATGTCTGAGGTGTGATCATCAATCTGTAAGCATTTATTAATCTACTATGTACAAGGCATTGTGCAAAGTGTTTGGAATACAAGGATAAAAATTAAAGTCTGCTCTTAAGGAGCTTACATTTTTTCTCCCCTTTTCCCTCCTACTTCTGCCCTGCCTTCTATCAGTGCCCCACCCTTTCCCCCCTTATCTTTTCTCAAAAAAGAAACAAGGTAAATGACTTCTCCACAGTCTCAGAGGTAGATTAGAACCCAGGTATAGGGACTGAGGTTTAGGGACAGACTTTCAGTCTCTGAAGTGGTTTTAGGTTTGACGACATATTTGCTGTATTTAATTTGACTACATTAATTTGTTAGACGGAAGGATTCTATTGGGAGGAAGGGGGAGGAGTGTGCCATTCGGAAGTAACAGTGATGTGGTGGGTTTTTTTGGGGGGTGGTGCAATGGGGGTTAAGTGACTTGCCCAGGGTCACACAGCTAGTAAGTGTCAAGTGTCTGAGGCCGGTTTTGAACTCAGTTACTCCTGAATCCAGGGCCAGCGCTTTAACTACTGCACCATCTAGCTACCCCCGAGTGATGTGGTTTTAAAAGAACATCAATGAGGCATTCAAAAATAGAATTCTAGGGCCAAGGTAGGACCCCTTGTCCCAGGGAAATTGAACAAATTTAGCACAGGGGCTCACAAGATAAGACAGGGACCCAGTTATGCAACATTAGATGGGGATTAGTCACACATATACAATAGAAGAAAAACAAAACAAGAATGCTATATAATTATAGGGAAGCCAAGAATTCTAAGAGGGAGAGGTAAGGAGGGGGTATATTTCTGACATGCAAGGGTATTAGGAGATGGTATTGAGTTGGGGAACAGTAGGTAGGTCACAAACATACAAGAAAAAAAAGAAAAGAAAAGAATGTTCTATAATTATAGTGACTGATTTTGACCCAGAGAAGAGAGGGGGAAATCAGTCTCCCTCTTTTGTTTGAAGAGGTGGGGGACTATGGATGTGAAATGTTGTTTGTGCTGTCAGATGCATTCACTTTGTCAGCTGAGTTTGCTCAAAAGGTATTGTTGTTTTTTGTTTATTTAGTAGAGGAGAGGGGAGAGAGCATTTTCAGAGCCAATTACTATGTAAAAACAAAAGACATTTTTATGCTATTTTTTTTTTTAGTGAGGCAATTGGGGTTAAGTGACTTGCCCAGGGTCACGCAGCTAGTAAGTGTTAAGTGTCTGAGGCTGGATTTGAACTCAGGTACTCCTGACTCCAGGGCCGGTGCTCCATCCACTGTGCCACATAGCTGCCCCTTTATGCTATTTTAAAGACTAAGAACCTTGTCAATGTAAGTGGGCTACAAATTCAGAGCATGGACCAGCAGTAAAGTGACTGGACAGTCACCCAAACTAGTAACCTGGGATCCCTTATATTCCCCCCACCCCATCCAGAAGCAGAATAAATTCCAGAGTCCAGAGTAGGCATGAAAAGCATTATTGCACCTTCATGGATCCCCAGATCAGGACTTCTGCCTCATACAACTCAATATTTATTGTCTATTATGTACAAGGCACTAGAAATTCAAAGACAAAAATGAAATAGTTCCAGCTCTCAAAGAACTTACGGTGCTTCCGTGTACATAATTAAGCAAATATTAAACATATAACAAATAACACAAAGTAATTTTGAGATGGAGTGCCAACACTTGGGGGAGTAAGCAAAGGCTTTGTGTAGATGACCTCAGAGTTATGTCTGTGTCTCAAAGGATGCTAGGACTCTTAGAGGGAGAGATGAAGAGGTCATGTATTCTAGGCGTGGGGGACAGTGGGTACAAAGCTGAAAGAGGAAAGGTCATATTTGTGTACCTGATCCCAGCTCCAGCTCCCTCGAGGGAACTTCCCGTGGTCACTATTTGCACCAATATAGACTTTTGTAAAAGGTATAACGGGTGGATGAATGCAAGTCAGACATGGATCCTGAGAATAGAGTGATGCTTTTGGATTGCACATGTTCCATCTATCTTCCCACATCTTATGAATGGTTTACTATCATGTACTGATGTCAGTTGACTTATAGGATATCATAGTCTATTTCCTGGATCATAGATGACACATTATCCACGTACAGTTTTGGAAAGATTTAGCAATTAAGAGAACTAAAGATATTTAACATGGAAAAGAAAAGACTCAGGTGAGAGATAACTCAATGTCTTTAGGTATTTAAAGGGATTTTATGTGGAAGAGAGATTTGTTTTATTTTGTTTGGTTCTAAAGGGAAACAATGATAATTACTGGAGGAAAGTAACAGAGAGGTAGATTTCATCTCAACAGAAAGAAAATTTTCCTGATGATTACGGCTATTAAAAAATTAAATGGGGGGCAGCTAGGTGGTGCAGTGGATAGAGCACCAGCCCTGGAGTCAGGAGTACCTGAGTTCAAATCCGGCCTCAGACACTTAACACTTACTATCTGTGTGACCCTGGGCAAGTCACTTAACCCCAGTTGCCTCACTAAAAAAAAAAATTAAATGGGCTATCTTGTTAAGGGTTGAGCTCCCCATCAGTAGAGGTCTTCAAGTGGAAGTTGGGTAGGCCCTTGTCAAGAATGTTGTAGAGGGGAGGGGGTTAAACTCTAGGGATGGGCAAGTCAACAAGCACTGATTAAGACCCTACTAATGTGAGATGGGAATGGGCTGCTAGATTTAACTATGAAAAGGTCACTATAACTTTGGAAGGTGCAGTTTCTGTTAAATGGTTGGAAGCCAGACTGTAGAAAGCTGAAGAGTGTCAGAGGAAAGGAAGTGGAGGCACCAGTTGTAGATGGCTTTCTCAGGGACTTTATTTTTTTAAATCATAAAAGCATTTTATTATTTTCCAGTTACATGCAAAGATAGTTTTCAACATTTGTTTTCATAAGATTTTTAGTTCCAAATTTTTCGCTCTCTCCCTTCCCTCCCCCTCCCCAAGACAGAAAGCAGTATATGTATATTGCATATATATATATATGTACAATCACATTAAACATATTTCTGCATTAGTCATATAATGAAAGAAGAATCAGAACAAAAAGGAAAAACTTCAAAAAACAGAAAACAAAAGTAGAAACGGTATGGTTCAATCTGCATCCAGATTCCACAGTTCTTTTTTCTGGATGTGAAGAACATTTTCCATCATGAGCTCTTTGGAATTGCTTTGGATCATTGCACAGCAGAGAAGAGCCAAGTCTCTCATAGTTGATCATCACACAATGTTGCTGTTTCTGTGTACAATGTTCTCCTCTGGGGCACTTTAACCATGAAAGGGAGAAGAGCTATAGGATCATATTTAAGAAGGGTGAATGGATCAAGGGAGGATGGAGAATGTCTATGCACAGGAGGGAAGTGACTTAGTAGACAGAGAAATTGAAGATCAGGGAGAGAGTATAAGTGTTAGAGCTATCTGCTGGAGAAATGGGTAAGAACGGGCTGATTTGTGCAAGGGCTTGCCTTGGCAAGTTGCTTTCCCCTACATGGCCTCTGAGGTTCCTCCAACTCTGTAATCCTATGATTCTGTTGCTATGGCAACACCAGTTCCATGCCAAGCTAGGAACAGGTACCTTCATCGTCCAAACAATCAGAATTTCTGGGTCACATCCTCTCCCTACTTGACACAAAGTAGATCTCCTCAAAGTGAGAACAGGACTCTGCTGGAACCAATGTTGAATTTTCAGTATGAGTAATTATACCTTAGAAATTGGCAAATGCTACAAATCAGGGCTGGATTTCTTTTTGTTGTTGTTGGTTGTATCTGGACTTAAGAAAGTGATGGAGAAAATGTTTAATAATGTAGAATAAACTTTAAAGTGTGCTGTGCTTTTTCAGAGACACAATTATTATACATTTACCAGCATTCCACTTCACGTTCCCATGAATGCCAAAGACCTCCCATGGTTCTTGGCTTCTCAAGGGCATTATTAAAGACTCATTTCACAAACCTACAGAGTGATTTGTAGCACTTCTGACAAGTCTTTCACTGAAAAGGGGAACCTTCAAAACTCAACAGGCTTTATATTCCATGAATAATGTGAAAGCATACACCTTCTTGGTGTGCCAGGCACACAGTAGGTATTTAAGCAGTACTTCATGCTTAATTACTTGCTAAATGGCTTCTTGACCTTGTGTCAGCCATATTCTTTTCTTCCCTAGACCCCAAGGACTGGCCCACCTGCCTTTCTGTCTTGCCTCATGTTTTCAACTGGGATTTTTCTCCTCTTTGACCCAATGAAGAATGAAAATCAGTCCAAGAGCTTCTTCCTTACCTTCCCATCCCTGAAACAAGTACACAACCCTTTCAAGGGTTTTTAGGGTTTCTTATTAGTAGTGATAATGAAGAAAACAAGCACAAGCACAAATAATAAGTATGAGGAAAATGATGAAAAATCCTTAATTTTTTTATCAGTGACTTGCATAAAGGGAGGGATGTACGACATAGTAGATGACAAAGTCAGGCTTGGATCCAAAGGGATCTGGATAGGCTAGACTATTGGGCTGATGTTTCAGTTGAATAGAATGAAACTTAATAGGCATAAATGTAAGTTCTTACACTTGTATCCAGAAAATCAGCTTCATAATCATAATAATTAATATTTCCATTGCACTTTTAAGTTTATAAAGCACTCTACAAACATCTCCTTTGATTCTCACAATAATCCTTGGATATATAGGTTGTTATTATCCCAGTTTTATAGGTGAGGAAATTGAGGCAAACAGAAGTTAAGTGTCCAGGACACACAGTTACTAAGTGGCTGAGGCCAGATTTAAACTAAAGTCTTCCTGACTCTGGGTCCAGTGCTCAATCCACTATGCTACCAATCTGTCTCTAGAAACATGGGAGAACAGTGTGGTTAGATAGTAGTTCATTTGAATGAAAAAGATTGGGAGTAGGGGCCGCTAGGTGGCACAGTGGATAAAGCACCAGCCCTGGATTCAGGAGGACCTGAGTTCAAATACAGCCTCAGACACTTGACACTTACTAGCTGTGTGACCCTGAGCAAGTCACTTAACCCTCATTGCCCCACAAAACAAAAGATAGAGAGTTTTTAGTGACATATGAATTTAATAAGAGCCAATGGTTCAATATGATAGCCCAAATTAGCTGATTAAACCCTAGGCTGCAGTGTCTAGAATGAAAAGGATGCTAGTCTTTGGTGCCCTACCCTAATCAGACCATATCTAGGATATTATATTTAATATGTTCAGTCATTATCATATTCCGTCAAGAAGGACATTTTAGGAAGTACATTGATTAAACCGGAGGCCATTCAAAGGAGCATAACTGGGAAGGACCTTGAGATAACAACATTTTAACATCATTAAAAGGAAGTGGGGGGGGGCAGCTAGGTGGCACAGTGGATAGAGAACCAGCCCTGGATTCAGGAGGACCTGAGTTCAAATCCGGCCTCAGACACTTGACACTTACTAGCTGTGTGACCCTGGGCAAGTCACTTAACCCTCATTGCCCACCAAAAAAAAAGAAAAAAGAAATGTGAATGGAGCTTAGTCCTAATGCAATGCTAGAATTTCAGAGGTGGGCTGGTTTTTGGAGATCATCTAATCCAGGACCCTCATCTTAAAGATGAGGAAACTTTAGCTCAGAGAGTGAAAGTGATGTCAAATTAATGGAGCAATAGTTGTCAAGCCGAGATTCGAACTTAGGTCTCCTGACTTCCGTAAAACTGCCGAACAAAATATTTATTCTGTCTGGAAACAAGATTAATCCTGGCATCTGAGCCAGTCATGAAGATATATATGGAGGCTGAGGAGTCCTTGTCACAAAACTTAAGAGGACACAAGTATAAGGAACACCCCACGCCTCACACCCAAGCCAGGCTGGGATAATGTAGGTTTTCATTTCCTCTCCATCTTGCCCCCATCCCAGAACACACAGCCCCACACAAGACAATGTTGGTAGTTGTAACCAACCTCAATCACCAAGATGGTACATTTCTTCCCATGAGCAGTGTCTGAAGTTTGGGGTATTGTGGAACTGGGATGTAGAGAATAAGATCAAACACAGAATTGTCTGTACTACATTTCCATTGTGGGAGACAACTAGACTGAGCTGGAGCTGATGGAATTGCAGCTAGCTTCCATTAGCCTATTTAAGGGTGATAGAGAGGTAGAAGGCTGCTGTTACATGAGTAGTTTAGTGCAAGGCCAGTGGAATACTGGCCTTGGAATAAAAAGAAAGTATGATGGTATTATCATGTTTGTTAAGGTGGTGAAATGAGTGCTGGGGAAGAAATTGATGGAAGCTGGGAAATACAGTATGTCATGATCAGTGTTTCATCTTGGGCCTTCTTGTGTCATCATTGTGTAAAGCAGTGTTTGTATTAGTCCTGTGTCAGGCTTGGTTTTGCTACTGTGGCTACACATGATGTGTACCAATTGATGATAAAGCGTGATGATATTGATGATAAATCAGATCTAGTCTAACATTCCAAATCTGAATTGTATCAGCTGAGCTTATTCCCAGTTTCCAACCTTAGAGAAGTACTCCCCTCCCTGTATAGACAGCCAGATTTTTCTTCTGTTGGCTTGTGTATCTACTTGGACATCTAATTGGTAATTTCTGAATGAGGACTTCAGTTCATGTTCCAGTTTGGGTAGTAGGACTCATTGGGTAAAAGTGTATCTCTTAGCCATGTACTCTCCCACAAAAGAGATGGACGAGGACAGAATAGGGTAACCACACACTCACAATATCTCTGCTGCTAATCTATTTAACATCAGAGACATCTAGATAGCTCAGTGGATAGGGCACTGAAACTGGAGTCAAGAAGACCTGTGTTCAAATCCAGGTTAACTGTGATCCTGGACAAGTCACTTAACCTCTTTCTACCTCAATCTCCTCATTTGTAAAATGGGGATAATAATAGCACCTACTGCCAAGGGTTGTCTTGAGGACCGAGTGAGACTATAGCTTTAAAGGACTTAGCACAGTACCTGGCACATGGTAGGTACTATAGAAATGCTTATTCCATTCTATTCCATTAAGATTACTGGGGGTCCAGATGGAGTACCACAGAATTTATCTTTAATACAAACATTTGTGCCTCCACCTAGCAAAGTGTTTTCTCAGAGATATCATCTCTGCCACTTCCCTGCCCTCTCTCTATTGGCTACCATATTAGTCATAGACTTATGGAAATCCATAGGGTCCAAACTGATTTCTAAACTGTACTTGACTAGATAATAGAGACCTCCAAATCACAAACAGCACCAGTGGCCGGGGAAATTTCTCTAGGGCAGTGGAAAAAGTATGATTTTCTACAGCCTATCCTCCAGCAAGATGTTTGGCCACAAACTCAGTAGACAGACTGTTTGGGGAATCATTCATTATCACCCATGTAATAATCAACCTCATTGTGCTTCAGTTAGTCATTCTATGAGCATACTACAACGGTCCAGATATAGACTTCACTTATCCCAAATATGGCTATAACACTTGATGCATGCTAATTGGTCTTTTTTTAAAGCATATACATGCATGTGCAAGCACATGCACACACTTTAAAAGAGACCTAAATTTCAGAGCATGGTCCATAATTGGACGACACAGCATATTCCATATTCTACCCTTATTCGAATGGCTCGTGCAGCAGGACACTAAGCTACAGCCATACTTTGTGTTGTTCAGTCGTGTCCAACTCTTCATGACCCTGTGGACCATAACACACAAATAGCATCCATGGGATTCTCTTGGCAAAGATACTGCAGTGGTTTGCCATTTCCTGCTCCAGTCGATTAAGGCAAACGGGGTTAAGTGGCTCGCCCAGGATCACACAGTTAGTAAGTGTCTGAGGTCAGATTTGAACTCAGGTCTCCCTGACTCAAGGCCTAGCCCTCTACCCACTGAGCCAGCCAGCTACCTCCTTATCTTGTGTTAGTGTTCCTAATTAACATAAAATTCATCGAATCTACATAGAAATCATAGAATGTCAGAACAGGAAAGGACCTAAGCAGTGACCTTGTCCATCCCCTTGTTTTTACAGATAAAGAAACTGAGGTTAGACAGATGAAGTGACTTAGCTAGGGTCACATAGGTAGTGGTACAGCTAAGACTCGAATTCCCTTAACTCCCATTCTCTACTTTTTTTTCATGACAACTTGATGTTTCCTGCAAAGCCCAAGAAATTTTGCACTTTGACACTTGTTCAGCATGTATGTGTGTATGTGTGTAAATATTTATGCCCCCCCCAATTTTTATTATATCTGCATATGTATGTCTAAGAAATTCTGAGCATACACACCTACCGTGCGTATTTTCAGAATCAAATCAACTGGAAAACCTGTAGGGCTAAGGACTCTTAGTGAGGACCTGTCAGCCATTTACCTGTAGCTAGACTGGTCCAAGTTTTCATGACCATCCCACCTCCTGGAACTGCACCCTCAAGTCCTAGGTTGAAAACAGTGCTGGTGACAGATAAAATGGACCAGCTGAGGCTGGAAAGGATCTGAGACCCCCTTTTGTCCAACTCCATTTTACAGTTGAGGAAACTGAGGCTTGGTATGTATAACTTGTGGATTCCCAAGAGTGGTTCTTTGAGAGGATCCTAGAACTGAAGGAGCTTCGTTGCATACCCTCCTGGGGACACTTCTGCTTTCTAGGTTGAATCTGAGCATACTTCCTTGCCTTTTCTTCTGCAAATCCTAAAGCAAGCAGACAAATCCTTTTGTCATACCTTGAGGATGCTGGCGAAGGAGTCACATTTCAGAGGCATGCACATATCCCCCAGGCTTTTCTATTTATGAAGCAATGAGATGTAACTCCATCAGTGGTGTTAGATCCAGTGAAGAAACTAGCCCCTGGCTGTGTGGAAAGAGAATTAGCACCAGGACTCTGAGTGTTCAGGAGAAGCAGAGTTTGTTCATTAGAAGAATGTGTGGGTACAGAATGTGGAGTAGGAGGAGTAAATTGTGCAAGAGAATTCGCTTGTGTGGAGTTTGCAGCCCCATTGTATGAGCTGTGACTCAGTGCAAGGGAGTGTGGGGACCTGGGCTTTGCTCTGGAGGGTGGTGCCCCCTACACAGTGATACTAGTATTAGAAAGCCATGATGAGCAGCCCAGGCAGATTCAATAGTCTGCAGCACATCTGAATATCAATAAGCTCCCTATTTTTCCTTATGGTTTATTATCACCCTCTAATCTCCATTTTAAGAAAAGCACCTGGAAGAACTTAAGGGGACCTGGAGTAGAGGTCGTGGGTAGTTGACCCTTTACTTTTTGGTGTTAATCAGTCAACAATCATTTAAGTGGTTAGTATGCACCAGACATTGCATTAAGCCATGGGGATACAGAAAAAGGCAAGAACACAGGAGCCCCCAAAGAGCTCACTTTCTAATGGGGGAGTCAGAATGCAAAAATTGTACATGCAGTATATATACAGTGTAATGGAAAGTAATCTCAGAGGGAAGGCATGAACATTGGGGGAAAGGGGAGGAAGACTTACAGAAGGTGAGATTGGAACTGGATCTTAAAGGAGGCAGGGAAGCCAAAAGGGTGGATGTGAAGAAGGAGAACACTCCAAGTATTCGTGATAATTGCTGAAAAGAAACTGATCAGAAGATGGAGTGTCGTATGTGACAGCAGCAAGAAGGTCAGTCTGTCTGTACCATAACAGTTCATGGGGATGATGAAGTGTAATAAGATTAGAAAGGTAAGGGGAACCAGGCTGTGAAGGGCTTTAAATGCCAAGCAGGATTTTATATTTGGTCTTGGAGGTAATAAGGAGCTATTGAAGTTCATTGACTGGGGAGAAATGGGAAGGTGACGTGATCAAACCCGTACTTTAGGAAAATCACTTTGGTAGTGGAATGGAAGCTAGATTGGAGTGGGGAGAGATTTGAAGCAGGGAGACCAACCAATGGGCTATTGCAATGGAGAAAAGTGATGAGGGTGCAGACTGTGAGTGGAGAAAAGAAGGTGTGTATGAGGGATATGAAGGTAGAAAAATGCAAAACTTGGCCATGGATATGTGGGGAGAATGAGAATTAGGAGTGGAAGTTGACACCATGGTTGTAATCCTGAGTGACTAGGGGGATGGTGATACCCTTGAGAATAACAAGGAAGTTCGGAGGAGGGAAGAGTTTAGGGAGGGAGAAAGATAATGAGGTCTATTTTGGGTATGTTGAATTTGAGTATAGAGTAAAAAGAGAAGGTTTAGAATAGAACCTTGGGGAGACACCCATTGGTAAGTGGGTGTGACCTGGAGGAAGATCCAGCAAAGAGGGCTGAGGAGTAGTCAGATATATAGGAGAGAATCAGCAGAGAGTGGTGTCATGAAAACCTAGAGAGGAGAAAATATCCAGGAGGAGTGGGTGATTAGCAGTGTCAAATGCTCCAGAGAGGTCGGGAGGGATGAGGAGTGATAAAAGGCCATTCAGCTTGGCTATTAAACATCATCAGTAACTTTAGAGAGAGCACTTTTGGTGGAATGATGGCTGAAATCAGAAACCTCAGACCCTCAGGGGCCCCTCATGCCTCTTCTATAGGTCCCAGCCCTTCCTGGTTTGTTCCTTTATTCTCTACAGGAGTTTTTCCAAAGCTGCCTGTCCTATCTGTTCTGTTGCTGCTATTAAACACATTTAGAAAACCCCAAAGATACTTTGTCCTAATTTCAGGGACAGGAGAGGGGAACTACTACTCTCCTCATAGAGGTTCTAGGGAAAGGGAAATCTGGTTGGAAGAGCAGGTGAGAACAGATAAGAATCAAGTTTTTAGAACTGAGTGAGAGAAGAGGAAGTGGAGGCATTGAGTGTAGTCTTTCTCAAGGAGTTTAGCCAAGAAGGGGAGAATAGATATAAGGCAATAGACAGTGGAAACAGATGATCAAGTGAGAGTTTTTTGTTTTTTTGTTTTTTTACTTTTTTTTCTTTTTTGTTTTGTTTTGCGGGGCAATGGGGGTTAAGTGACTTGCCCAGGGTCACACAGCTAGTAAGTGCTAAGTGTCTGAGACCAAATTTGAACTCAGGTCCTCCTGAATTCAGGGCCGGTGCTTTATCCACTTTGCCACCTAGCTGCCCCTAAGTGAGAGTTTTTAATGAAGGGGGAGAGATAGGTATGTTTGTGGATAGCAGGAAAAGATGGAGTAGAGAGTGGGGATGATAGAATGGGCAATCTGCAGCAGAAGACAGAATGAAATGGGATCAAGGGTGCATGGAGAACCATTCTGGAGAACAATTTGGAGCTATGCCCAAAGGCCCTAAACCGTGCATACCCTTTGACCCAGAAATACCACTACCAGGTCTGTATCCCAAAAAGAGCAAAGAAAAAGGAAAAGGACCTGTATGTACAAAAATATTTATGACAACTCTTTTGTGGTGGCAAAGAATTGGAAATTGAGGAGATGCCCATCAATTGGTGAATGGCTGAACAACCTGTGATATATGATTGTGATGGAACACTATTGAGCTACAAAAAATGATAAGCAGGATGGTTTCAGAAAAACCTGGAAAGACTTATATGAGTTGATACAAAGTGAAGTGAACAGAACCAGGAAAACATTTTAACAGTATTTTAACAATATAGGATGATAATCAGCTGTGAATGATTTAGCTGTTCTGATCAATACAGTGATCCAAGACAATTGCAAAGAACTTATGGGGGAAAATACTATCCACCTCCAGAGAAAAAACTGATGGAATCTGAATATAGATTGAAGCATAATTTTTTCACTTTATTTTTCTTGGGTTTTTTTGCAACATGGCTAACATGGAAATATATTTTACATGATTTCACATGTATAATTGATATCATCACATCTCTTGCCTACATAGTGGGTGGGGAAGGGGTGAGATGGAGGGAGAGAATTTAGAACTCAGAAATTTCTAAAAATAAATCAAAAACAATTTTTTATTATAAAAGCATTTTATTATTTTCTGGTTACATGTAGAGATAGTTTTCAACATTTGTTTTTATAAGATTTCTAGTTCCAAATTTTTCTCCCTCCCTCCCTTCTCTCCTCCCTCCCCAAGACAGCAAGCAATCTGATATAGGTTATATATGTACAATCACATTAAACATATTTCTGCATTAGTCATGTTGTGAAAGAAGAATCAGAACAAAGGAAAACAAAAAAAAGTAGAAACAGTATGGTTCAATCTGCATCCAGATTCCACAGGTTTTTTTTTCTGGATGTGTAGAGCATTTTCCATCATGAATCCTTTGGAATTATCTTGGATCATTGTATTGCTGAGAAGAATCAAGTCTATCACAGTTGATCATCACACAATACTGTTGATACTGTATACAGTGTTCTCCTGGTTCTGCTCAATTCTCTCAGCATCAATTCATGTAAGTCTTTCCAGGTTTTTCTGAAATCCGCCTGCTTATAGTTTCTTACAGCACAATAGTATTCCATTACATTCATATACCACAACTTGTTTAGCCATTCCCTAATTGATGGGCATCCCCTCAATTTCCAATTCTTTGCCACCACAAAAAGAGCAGCTATAAATACTTTTGTACATGTGGGTCCTTTTCCCTTTTTTATGATCTTTTTGGGATAAAGACCTAATAGTGGTATTTCTGGGTCAAAGGGTATGCACAGTTTTATAGGCCTTTGATGTAGTTCCAAACTACTCTTCAGAATGGTTGAATCAGTTCACAGCTCCACCAACAAAGCATTAGTTTTCTAATTTTTCCACAGCTTCTCCAGCGTTTATAATTTTCCTTTTTTGTCATATTAGTCAATCTGATAGGTGTGAGGTGGTACCTCAGAGTTGTTTTAATTTGCATTTTTCTAATCAGTAGTGATTTAAAGCATTTTTTCATATGGAAATAGATAGCTTCAATTTCTTCATCTTAAAAATGCCTGTTCATATCCTTTGACCATTTCTCAATCAGGGAATGACTTTTATTCTTATCAATTTTATTTGATTCCCTATATATTTTAGAAATGAAGCCTTTATCAGAAATATTGGCTGTAAAAATTGTTTCCCAGCTTTCTGCTTCCCTTCTAATTTTGGATACATTGCTTCTGTTTGTACAAAACCTTTTTAATTTAATGTCATCAAAATCATCCATTTTGCATTTCATAGTATTCTCTATATCTTGTTTGGTCATAAATTCTGATCCTCTCCATAGATGTGAAAGGTAAACTATTCCTTCCTTTCCTAATTTACCTAGGGTATCACCCTATATATCTAAAGCATGTACCCATTTTGACCTTATTTTGGTATACAGTATAAGATGTTGGTCTATGCCTAGTTTCTGCCATACTATCTTCCAGTTTTTCCAGGAGTTTTTGTCAAATAGTGAGTTTTTATATTAATAACATTTTTAAAGGGTACATGTAGAGGGGTTTGCCTTGACAAGAGAAGGACCACTTCTCAAGTTGAGACCTGGGTGAAGGAAGAGCTAGTGGGGGAAGAGCTAGATAGGACATGAGGAGGAGAGGAAAAGAGGAAGTGCTCAGCAAATGGCTTTAGTGTTTCTATCAGCAAACACAGAATTATAGGGTTCAAAGAAGCAAATAGAGAGTGTGAGTGTCTGATGTCTCTCCATGGTGTGTACATTAGGCTGCACTAAACCAGCACAAGTGCTAGTTGATGTGGTCGGTGTAGAACAGGCTTAACATCACAGCATCATAGACTCAGAGTTGGTTGGGAACATTGAGGCCATAGAGTCTTACTCTCATTTTTAAGATGAAGAAACAATGAGGCACTGACAAGTTAAGTGACTCGGCCAAGGCCTCACAGCTAGTGACTGAGGTGGAATTTTAATCTAGGTCCCCCTTACTCCAAGTCCATTGCCCCCTCCATTCTACCAGGTTACCTCCCTCGGTTTCAAGTATAGGACTGGGTGTCTGTCCTCTAACGACCAGCTGATCTGAGTTTGGAGAGGCTCTTCCAAAAGATTGGCTACCAGGTGGTGATTTTTTTACACGGCAACTTTTGAATGGGCAGCTAGAGGATAGAATGCCAGACCTGGAGTCAGGAAGACTCATCTTCCTGAGTTCAAATCCAGCCTCAGGCATGTACTAGCTGTGTGACTCTGGGCATATCATTTAATCCCTGTTTGCCCCATTTGCTCATCTGTAAAATGAGCTGGAGAAGGAAATGGGAAACCACTCCAGTAGCTCTGCCAAGAAAACTCCAAATGGAGTCACGAAGAGTCAGACACAGCTGAAAAATGACTGAACTCTCAAAGACCATGCATGTCCTCATCGTCTCTCACTTGCATGGTACAATAGCTTCCTAATTAGTCTCCTTGCCTCAGATCTCTCCTCCAGTCCTACCTCCAAACAGCTACAGACTAGTAACATCTTCTTACTACCATCTTCTCCCTGTATATTCATGTCTGTCTTCCCTGTGCCCTCCCCTAACCTCATCCCCAATCTATTCTGCTTCCTTAACTAATCTCTCCCCTCCCCTCTCTCCCTAGGCATGATGACCTGAAGGAAATGTTGGACACCAACAAAGATTCTCTCAAGTTGGAGGCCATGAAGAGGATTGTGGCGGTGAGGGAGGGGGATGGGGAGGCCAATGAGGGCAAAGCCTGAGAGGATGCCTAGGTTGGTGGGAACAACCTTCCTTCAACCTCTTGGGGTCCTAGCTACTTGGTACTATATGAATCTCTTAAGATCTATAACCAGCTAAAAACTATATTTCTAGGAAATTCTTTCACAAGGGAACACATAGGATGAGTAAGGTACAAAGGTAGGGTGGAGACTGGAGCATAGGACAGTCTAATGGAGGAAGGAGGAAGTAGCAAGGGAAGTGTTCCAGAGGATTGACCCTTCTCAGGTCAGGTCAGACTTAGAGAAGGTAGTCTAGCCCCAGAGAGTACTGTGGGAGCAGTTGTACTCTCTGCCCCCAGAGGACTGGGCTGAGGACTTATGCTTCCCTATGGAAGAACAGATGTGTTAGGGCAAAGCCCCTTTTGTTCTTTGCTAATTATTGTTCTCCTCCCCTAGATGATTGCTCGTGGGAAGAATGCTTCTGACCTGTTCCCAGCCGTGGTCAAGAATGTAGCCTGTAAGAACATTGAGGTGAGGGGGCAGCTAGGTGGCGCTAAAATAAAGCACTGGACTGATTCAGGAGGACCTGAGTTCAATTCCAGCCTCAGACACTTGACACTAGCTGTGTGACCTTGGGCGAGTAACTTAACCCTCATTGCCCCGCAAAAAAAAAAAAAAAAATTTGGGAAGAACATTGAGGTGAGGGGTCACAAGGAGGGGCCCAAGTGGGATTGGGTGATCCAGGTAGGGACTATTAGGGAATGAGAGGAGGGGGAGAGATGGGTCTCCCCAGTCAATGAAGAAGTTCATGTCTATTGTGCCTTGGTAGGAGTTGGGGAAGTTGTTTTTGTGACCATCTTTCAGGAACGTTCCCCCTCCCAAATGAAAAACTCTGTGTCTATGCATCTGGGGTTGGAATTAGGGGAGGATGGGTCTCAGGAAGCATCTGCTCAGGAGAGTTTCTCCTCTCAGGTGAAGAAGCTGGTGTACGTGTACCTGGTACGCTATGCAGAGGAACAGCAAGACTTGGCCCTGCTGTCTATCTCTACTTTCCAACGTGGCCTGAAGGTCAGAAGTCACAATTTTATTTTCAAGGGTCTGGGGTGTATGTGTAGGAGGAGGGAAGAGGTATTAGAAATGGGATGGGGCTTTTCCCAGGAATGAACAAGGTAGGAATGGGGGAAGACTCTTTTACATATTTCACATGGTAGGGAGTGACTCATAAGGTACAATAACTCCTGCTCCTAAGAGTCAGAATTTCCTATGACATTAATAGAAAGAACACTGAATTTAGAGTCAAAGAGCCTGTGTTCAAATCCCACCTCTACCACTTGGTTCCTGTGTCACCTTGGGCAAGTCACTTCTCTGGACCACCCACTTCATCTGTAAAATGAGATGATACCCAAGGTTTCTTCTAGTTCTCATATTATAATTTCAAGAATCACTGGAGGATAAGAGTCTTTCCTCTTGGAAAATATTATGCCTACAATGTGCCTAGACAAAACTGTAGGGGAGACAAGGGAAACTGAGGCATGACCTTAAGCTGAGTACAGGAGTCTCACCTGGATGAGAGAACTCAGTACAACTTAGGGTCAGAGTGTGAGGCTCAGACTTAGAAACCCTGAAGGAACCAGAGAATCCCAGAGCTTTAGAACTGAAAGGGGGCAGCTAGGTGGCGCAGTGGATAAAGTATCGGCCCTGGATTCAGGAAGACCTGAGTTCAAATCCTACCTCAGACATTTGACACTTACTAGCTGTGTGACCCTGGGCAAGTCACTTAACCCTCATTGCCCTGCAAAAAAAAAAAAAAAAAAAAGGAACTGAAAGGGATTCTAGAAACCACTTAGTCTAATGCCTCTTCTTTCTAGAAAAGGAAACAGTGACCCACAAGGTTTCAGTGACTTTCCTAAGGTCAAGTAGCAGAGCACTTAAATAAAAACAGAGTAAAATTGAAAATTATGAGGAAACAAAGAAAACCATTTATTGCATCCTCCAGTCACATTTTACTAGAAGAGAAGAAATACTTTTCGTAGAATCCGCATTTTCTTTGTTGTGGGGTTCTAGCTAAAGCCATGAGTAGGGTTAGAATGAGCACTGGCCTGGTGGTCAGGAGATCTGGGTTCGAATGTTAGTTCTGCTATTAAGTGTTTGACATTATATCAATTACTTTTGTTCTCCAGGCCTTGGTTTCCTCATTTGTAAAATGTGGGATTTAGACTAGAGCCTCAGGTCCCCTTCAGCTTTTAGATTCAAAGGTGAATGACTTGAATTACACATGCTTTGTTTGGCCTTGGAGGACAGACCAAGGAGACAGAGGTGAATTTAGGCTTGACATTGGAGCAGTCAAAAAGGGTAATGGATGACCTCAGGAGGTCATGGTGGGTTCCTTCTTATTAGACAAAAACAGAGTCCATACGGCCAATCTGTAAAGGAGTATGCATTCTTGGCCACCTCAGACCAGAGCACAAGGATAAAATGGTGCTTGGTTTTTGAAATCTATCTCCAGGTAGTTTTATTAACTCCTTCTACAAACTCCTCCTATAAACTGCCGTGAACCCTTGTATCCATGTCAATTCGTGCTAATCCTAAATCACCAGATTCTTCATATGGGACAATGAGTCGGCTAGGCCATGGACCTCCATAGTTATAGCATGCTGGTGCCTTGTTCAGGTGTCAGAGGAAGATGTTTAGGGACCAGAGATGTTCAGGATGAGTAGATAGTGAAGACAGGGAGGAAGTGGGGAGAGAAGGCTAAGCACTGGGGGGGTACAGTGACCCCAGAAGTCATTCTCTCCTTCTGCCCTTGCCTTTTCCCTGCAGGACCCTAACCAGCTGATCCGGGCTAGTGCCCTCCGAGTCCTCTCCAGCATCCGAGTGCCCATCATAGTACCTATCATGATGCTAGCCATCAAGGAAGCTGCCTCAGACATGTCCCCTTATGTGCGGAAAACAGCGGCCCATGCTATTCCCAAACTGTACAGGTGACCTCCTTGGACCCTGGGCCTCATCTCCAGCCCCCACAGAGGTTTAACCATTAATGCTTGGAGGTGGTGATGGATAGAGGGGTCATGGGAGTGGGGGTGGGAGCTTTGATGGAGAACTGGGGTGTGGAGAAGCCTGGATAGTGGGGGCACCAAAGGGTCAGGGGTCTGGGCATCGGAATGGCATAGTGTGGGTGGGTCCCAGGTTCAAAGACTGGGAGGCCACCTCCCTTCTAGCAAGCCCTCCATCCCCCCAGTTTGGACTCTGACCAAAAGGATCAGCTGATTGAAGTCATTGAGAAGCTTCTGGCCGACAAGACTACGGTACGAAGGGCAGAGATGGGGATGTGGAAGGAAGGGGGTGTGGAAGTCTGAGAAAGCATTGAGGGATATTAGGGGATTCTATAGGGCTGATGACGCCCCCACCCTTGCCTACTCTAATCGTCCTTCCATCTTTGTTGCTCACATGTCTGTCCATGTCTCTGTCTCAATCTCTCCTCCCACTACTGGCTGGGTCCTCTTCAGCTGGTGGCTGGAAGTGTGGTGATGGCTTTTGAGGAGGTGTGTCCAGAACGTATTGACTTGATCCACAAGAACTATCGTAAATTATGCAACCTGTTGATTGACGTGGAAGAGTGGGGCCAGGTTGTTATCATCAACATGCTGACCCGCTATGCCCGCACGCAGTTCCTGAGTCCCAACAAGAATGTGAGTGGACGGGGAGCAAATGATGGGGGAGGGGGTTAAAGTAAATAGCACTTTTACCCCTAGGACTAATAGACAGAAGCCAGATCCAATTAAGAGTCCCCTGACTGATGGAGAAAACATTATTTTACCTCAGGGGAGGCATCTGGGGGTCATGTTGGATAAGACTGCCAAGGCAAAGTGTAGAGAGAAGGGAACAAAGAGGTCTGAGAATGGAACCTGCTGGACACAGAAATCAGTTGTGGGGAGAGCAGTGAAGAGGATGCTGAATTCATGGGAAGGGATAGTTTGGGAAGATTTCCTGGTGCCCAGGTAAAGGCACCGAGTCCTCTTAGCATCCCTCCTCCACTCACCCAGGAATCTCTGCTGGAGGAGAATCCTGAGAAGGCCTTCTATGGATCAGAAGAAGATGAGTCCAAAGGGTCGGGGCCAGGACCAGAGGAGGCAGCTGCTCCCTTGGCTGCTCGCAGGCCGTATATCATGGATCCTGACCACCGCCTGCTCTTGCGCAACACAAAACCGCTCCTCCAGAGCCGAAGCGCAGCTGTGGTCATGGCGGTGGCTCAGCTCTACTTCCACCTGGCCCCCAAAGCGGAAGTGGGAGTCATCGCCAAAGCCCTGGTGCGACTGCTGCGGAGCCACAGGTGGGGCATGTCCCTGACCCCGAGCACACATGTACACAGATGTATACACACACACACACACACACACACACACAGTAGCCCCTGATTCCCGCCCTGCCTTTGACCTTGACCCCAGTCACAGCCATTCACACAAAGCTCAGGGCCAGGGATTGGGATGTCCACTGAAAAAGCACAGTGAGTGCCTAGCCGAACAATGATACGTGACCCCTGAGTCTTGACCCTCTTTTGCTCACAGTGAGGTCCAGTACGTGGTGCTCCAGAATGTGGCCACTATGTCCATCAAGCGCCGGGTAAGCCAGCTTGGAAAAAGACATCAGGGCCACGGTGAACACTGTGGGACCACAAGGCCTGAGGATCATGTGGGTGGAAGGGCAGTGCCTCCACAGGGAACTGCATGAGCCAAAGCAGGAGTGAGCATAACACACTGAGGGGGACAGTAAGAACACTGGCCTGTACCAAGTGTGTAATTCCTAGTGCCAGGCATGCTGGGGCTGCAGAGCTCTGACCTTAGGAGTCCTGCACCGCAGTGGGCCAACCTGCTCAGGCGTCTCCACTAAGTCTGGCATAAATATGGGGGCTCCCTGTATTGAGGGAGCCCCCAGGCCTAAGGAGGGATGAACCCGCCCAGGTTGAAAACAAAACAGGCCAAAGCTCTGGTGCAGGATCAGGCCCATGAATAACCCTTGTACTTCCAGTCCAGGTGGGAGAGGAAGAAGGAGGAGAGAGGAGAAAAAGATGAGAAGGGAAAAGAAAGGAGAGAAGAGGAGAGGAGGAAAGAGAGAAAAGGAAGGAGAGGGAGGAGGGAGAAAGAAAGAAAAAGAGAAAAGAGAGAAAACTGGCCTAGTTGGGATTGAGGGGTAGAATAAGAAAGCCAGGAAGAAGAAGCCTGGAAAAAGAGACTGGGACTAGATATTGGAGAGCCTTGAATGTAAAGCTGAGAATATTGAATTTCAACCTATAGGAAACGAGGAGTCAAAATTTCTGAACAAAGGGGTGATGCGATGAGAGGTCAGCATTAGAGGGATGGATCTGGTACTAGTGTCTAGGGTGCATTTGAGGGAGAAGAGCTGGGAAGGATGAAGGCTGAAATTGTCCAGCTGTAGGATCATGAGAGCCTGCCCTAAGGTTGTTTTAGTGATGGGAGTAGAGAACAAAGGTCTGATGTGGGGGTAGAGGGAAGCTTGTCCATGGGTTGGAGGGGAGATGGTGAGTCTCTGTTAATCTTTCTTTGTCTGTGTCAGGGCATGTTTGAGCCATACTTGAAGAGCTTCTACATCAGGTCCACAGACCCAACGCAGATCAAGATTCTGAAAGTGAGTGATGCTGGCATATGGGGCTTAGTTTTCCCGTGATGTGGTGCACACGGGCTCTGGTGACTTAGTATGTAACCAGACCTCCCTGAGAGGCCTACAGAAATCTTGCTGTCCCATGTATTTGCAGCTTCAGGTTTTTATGCACAATTAGGATTGGAGCCCTGATCCCCAGAGCATGAGGCTAAGACCAGAGAGCCACTAATATCTGAGGAGGCTGTGGGAAATGAAGTCACTTCGTTCCATTTAGAAGTTGATTTGGAGCTGACCAGCCTGTCCCTATCTATAAACATTCCCATTCTCATAGTCATCTGTCCAGTCCCTGTCTTTTTTTTATACTTTTGCCCATATACTTCTCTATCTCTACCTCCATCCAGCCAGTGATCCTACTCCAGTCATGGGCATTTGGCCTAACTGATGGACCAAAGCTGGCTAGCCTTGCTTACTGTTACACTTCAACACCAAGTGTGATCACCGTTCTGGAAACACACCAAAGCCTCTCCTACACATAAATACTCTCATGGGCACATAGCTACTCTCCAACAAATGCATACCTCCAAACCTGCTAGCCCTAAAGAAACCACATGCACCAATGCAAACACATCCATGGCATGTATGTAAATTTGCACACATAATACCAGGTGCAAACACTTTCAGTCCTACATACAAATACATAATCTTCATTAAGAGTGGAAAGAGAGGGCAGCTAGGTGGCGCAGTAGATAAAGCACCAGCCCTGGATTCAGGAGTACCTGAGTTCAAATCTGATCTCAGATGCTTGACACTGACTAGCTGTGTGACCCTGGGCAAGTCACTAAACTCTCATTGCCCTGCCAAAAAAAAAAAAAAAAGGGTGGAAAGAGAAATGGCCTCAGAGGTGGGAGACATGAGTTCTGATTTCAATTTTGCCACCAATTCTATGTGTTAACTCAGACAAGTCATTTAATCTGTGTTGTCCTCTATTTTCCTATTTGTAAAACAGAGTTAATCATCTTTTCCCTATATTTCACAATTTTTTTTGTGATGATCCAAGTGAGATATTGGCTAGAAGAGCCAGAAATACTACATAAACATAAGGCAAAAAATAAGATTGCAAGTCTTTAAACATTCCTTGCTTTCTCTGCTTCTCCCTGCAGCTGGAGGTGCTGACCAACCTTGCCAATGAGACTAACATTCCTACAGTCCTAAGGGAATTTCAGGTACAGGGGTATCTTATGGTCAGAGTGCATTTTGTCCCCAGGGGATGGAGATCAACCCAGATAATCACTCAGTGGGATAAAGAAATCAGCAAGACCTTTCAGGCCCCCAGACTCAGTGGAAAACACATCAAATCTGCTTTAAGGAAGAGAGCACTGGTTCTTCTCCTCCCCCTTAACACCATCCTGCTTATTTCCCAATATATCTGGGTGTCCAGACCTTACTACCTCTCAAGTCAAGGGGAGTCACTATCGTATCTGAGTGATCCCGTTCTGGCTGTCCAACTTGGGGACTATGGCCCAGTCCAAGGCCTGGAGATCACTGCCCAGCCTTAAGGGTTACTTCCTGGCCTCAAGTTCCCCATGTCTGTATTCCTAGACCTACATCCGAAGCATGGACAAAGACTTTGTGGCAGCCACAATCCAGGCCATTGGTAGGTGTGCCACCAACATTGGCCGTGTCCGAGACACCTGTCTCAACGGCCTTGTGCAGCTTCTGTCCAACCGTGATGGTTAGTATCCATTCATCTGTTTAGCCTCAGTGGGGAGTGTTTGTCCATATGTTCAACTGGGATGGGAAGTATGCATCCATTTGCCCAGCCACAGAACTCTGCTATAATGAAAAAAGACTGAATTTGGAGCAGAGGACTTGGGTTCCCAACCCAGGCTCTTTGTGATCTTGGGCAAATTTCTCAATTTATGAGTCTGCGTTTCTTCATTTGTAAAATGAGATTTAATTATTTTATCTCTAATGTCTCTTCTAGTGTGTGATCTGTGGTCTGTTCTCTCAGCTCTCTCATGTGCATCTGTCTATCACATTAGTCCTTGTCCATCTGTCTGTCCACTTTCCCAGGATTCCCTGTGTCCATCGCCCGTGGCCTCTGTGTGTCCACTGAATCCTCATGCATTGTCTCTCTATCCCCAGAGCTTGTGGTTGCTGAGTCAGTTGTTGTCATTAAGAAGTTGCTGCAGATGCAGCCATCACAACATGGGGAGATCATTAAGCACCTGGCCAAACTGACAGATAACATCCAGGTGGGCACGTGAGCCTTGGGGAGCAAGGACAGAACCTGGGGAGGAAGTCAGCTTCAGACATCAGATACATGGAGAGGATGCTGAAGGGACCCAGATGGTGGGGAGAGGTGGACAGAACTCTAGGATGGGGCAAAGACAAGTAATCTCTCCCCATGTTTATGTCCTGGGCCTTTCTGTGCCTCCACCTCTCTTATGCCCACATCTCTGTGCCCCCAGGTGCCCATGGCCCGGGCCAGCATCC